>NC_091337.1:9785620-9873120 GCF_038502225.1 Cherax quadricarinatus | reverse complement strand
CATAACAAGCGGCTTTGTATTCAGTAGTATATCATTGATGTCAGCTAGGCCTGTATACCTTGTACATTATGATTATTATTATTATTATTATCCTCCCTAGCATAAGAACAAAAGAAAGGAGGAACGCTGCAGCAGGCCTACTGGCCCATACTAGACAGATCCTTCTCAAACCCAAACCCACTAAGAAAAATATCTTCACACCCCAGTATCAACGTTACGCAAGGTATAAGCTTTAATAACCCTATGAACTTAAGTGTAAATCCCACTTAAATCCAATCCCTCTCACTCTTGTATTAACCTAACTTAAAAGTTAAGCTGGTATAAATGTTGATATGGTCCTGGGACCTTGATCAAGGTCCAAGGACAGAAACGTTTTCTAATAAATATACGCTAGTATTTGCTAACCTGTTTTTCTAAACCAAATTTGAAGCTGCCGCAGCGTCTAGCTTCACTCTCCTTCGCTAACCCTCTCTTCCTTACACTCACACTCACACATATCCTCACTTCCCGAGGATACACAACAGGAGGACACTCAGCTTCCCTTTCATCCTTGTTTACCCTGGAAAATTTCCAGATATGCAAATTGGTCCTGCACTCCCAGTGGGAAAGGCATTTTCCGGAAGGAAAGGCTACGTTCAGGGTCCTTGCAGATGATGCTAATATACCAGGGAAGTCTGGCGTGTTCAGTAGCCTTCCATGCAGTATTAGATTCACCTAGCTTCTAGCTGGGCTGAATCTAACGAAAATAAAATGTATTTCATTGTGTTTGTTTATTACTGAATTATTGTAAACTTATATAAAATATATTTAGTTGGATTAGGTTAAATTAAATTGCTCTTGTTATAATAAGGTTAGGTAGGTTTCCTAAGCTTCTTTTGGTAGAAAATCATTAATTCACTCTGTCAGACACTACAACACAAGGGTATCTTGGTACAGACCTAAAATCAACTGTTGCATATGTGTCTTACCTAACAATTTTTATAGTAACATAAATGAAAAAAAATATATCTTTAAATGTATAAGATAAAATTTTAGAAAGGACTCAATTTTAAATGAGTTCTTACTGATTGACCAGTTTTCCGTATTCGGCACGATATATTAACTCCAGGCTGGGGGACTGATTACCTCAAACTCCTTCTGATCTTCACTTTCTTCTTTGTATTGGACTGATGAAGTCACTGTGTGGCGAAACGTTTCCTCAGTAAAGATACCCAAATTTTACAAATATGTCTAATTCATAATACATAACCTTGTATGCAGTGTAATATTAAGTTTAACTAACTTTTCCTCTAGTGTAGTATCAAGTTTAACTAACTTTTCCTCTAGTGTAGTATCAAGTTTAACTAACTTTTCCTCTAGTGTAGTATCAAGTTTAGTCTAGGTTTTAGAGAGAGGGAGAGATGTGTTTGGGATCTTAGATGAATGCATTTTCAGAGCAGAAAAAACAGTTTTTTAAGAGAACTTGTTCAATTCTCAATCCACAATAACAAATGACTTGAAGAATTTATTCACGCTAGTTCAGTATCTCCCCAAGATTCGCCAATGAAATATGCGGACTGCATGTAGCAAGCACCAACAGCTTCCATGAACAGCTATACACAAGGTAGCCTGGTTTGGGTCCGGGTCGCAGGGATGGTCATCCCCGAAACCATCTTCATGTAACCTTTAAGTGAACTTCTTGGAAAAAAAAACCCTAATCTGCAATTGGTGAGGTTGAAAAAGTGAGGCATCTTGAAGATGCTGCCCTCGAGGGAGAGTCGCCTCGACACCTACACCTGTACGTGAATTTTATGTAATACCGACAAGATGAAGACTTAGACACATGTGCAACATCTGGGTATCTTTACTTGTAGACGTTTCACCATCCACTGACTTTATCAATACAAGGATATAATGTGAAGAATGTAGATACAAAAGATGAGGTAATCAGTCCCTCAACCTTGGAGTTGAAGACCACCGTAGTCTTGAAGACTTCTACACTTGTCGCGGCAGTGTTTCTGGTATCTCCTGGTAAAGTGTTTAACTGCCTTTCACTGGGTTTATACTACATTCTCTCCCATATCTCTCACTCCAGTATGTTGTTATGGCGGTGTCCAGCACTTTCCACGTATATATTATCAGGTCTTTCTCCTCTGACCCAGAGAGTACATATCTGTGACAGTCAGGCACTCCTAGTTATTCTAATGTTTCAATGGCTGTATACGAGCCATAAATGATCTTTTAAATCTGTTCCTGCACTGATATATCTCTTGCTCTGAACGGAGCTGTACACACTGAACAATACACTAAACGACAGGCACAAGTGATTTCAAGTGATATCATTGGTCCTATTTACCTTTTTTTTTTTCTAAATTATCATTATCTTCCCCTTCATTTTCCTGGTCTTTTGTGTTGTTAGAGAGGTCAGCTGACATTACTCCCAGGTCCTTCACGTGTTACTTACGCTCTATTTGGCAATCCTCTTCCGTTTTGTACACAGTGTCCCAGGACATTTTCTGATTACTGAGACTGTAGGAGCGAGGCAACCTGAAGGAACACTAGGGATCCTCGCTCTTACTGCAGAAACACCTAAGGCACTTTCTGATAACTTTTTCCTCCTGTGTTATGGAGAAAGTTGCTGTGAGTAAAGTAACGAGTACGGCTCTCAGGCTCAACGAGGAAGATTGTAGTTTAACCTTAAAAGTCGACTCCGCTTTCCGACACTGAGAAAGGGTTGAAGCATTGTGAAATTTTATATCAGACAATTAAGGACATGCCATAGACACGTTGTAAAAGTTGTAATTAACGCATCATAATTATGACTAGCACTGCTAATGATGATTAGCTAGTGAATGTGTGACTTTTATCAGTGACTTATATCTTTGAGCTTTTGAAGTCCCCCAATCACGAGGCATTCACGTCTTGGTCTTCAGCTCTCTCAGCTCTAAAAGGAGCTGCATATCTCTCTAGTGGTTTGCTGAGCTTTTACCGAGTTTTAAATTGGCCCGTCCAAAACTTTGAGATGAGCAGGTCAGAGACCCAGGGGAGGTCTAGGGTAAAGACCAAGTGTCGTCAGGGAAGACACCAAGGGGTGTACCTCAGTGTGTGAGTGGATCATCGGCACTGACACTAGGGTATTTTCCCTGTGTGTGTGTGTGTGTGTGTGTGTGTGTGCGTGTGTGTGTGTGTGTGTTACTAGGGCTGACACACTAGGGTGTTCCCTGCCGTCTGGATCACTTTACAAGAAGAGCACTTACAAGAAGCCTTGACAACAACAAGAGTGTTAAACACCCTCCTCCTCCTCCTCAATACTCACTGAACATGTTCACTTGTTCGCACACATTGGCAACAAATGAACATATTCAGTGAGTCTTGTACTTCAGTGTTGTTCATTGAGTGTTGTCCAGTAAGTGTACTCAGCGTGTTCAGTGAACATGTTAAGGAGTACAACAATATACCGAACTAGTACCTTCCACTCTTGGTACCTCCAGTGTGACAGACACCAGGTGTTTGTATACATCATCATCACCAACAACACTAACATCATCTCCGTCACTAACACCACCACCACCACCAACATTAGCACCATCACCCAGAATATACCAACACACATGACATTACATTCCGTCTGCTAAGTGGCCAATTTAGGAATTAAGACGGGCGTTAGGTATGTAAATATGGCCCACACCTCCAGGGTGAGGTTCTGTTGCTGCCAGGTGTGTGTACTACCACTTGGCAGGTGTGTACAACCTGGAGGTTACCTGGAGGTTATTCCGGGGATCAACGCCCCCGCGGCCCGGTCCACGACCAGGCCTCCCGATGGATCAGGGCCTGATCAACTAGGCTGTTACTGCTGGCCGCACGCAGTCCGACGTACGAGCCACAGCCCGGCTGATCCGGCACTGACTTTAGGTATCTGTCCAGCTCTCTCTTGAAGGCAGCCAGGGGTTTATTGGCAATTCCCCTAATGCTTGATGGGAGGCTGTTGAACAGTTTTGGGCCCCGGACACTTATGGTGTTTTCTCTTAGTGTACCAATGGCGCCCCTACTTTTTATTGGGGGCATTTTGCATCGCCTGCCCAGTCTTTTACTTTCATAGGGAGTGATTTCTGTGTGCAGATTTGGGACCATTCCTTCCAAGATTTTCCAAGTGTAGATTATGATATATCTCTCCCTCCTGCGAACCTGGTACACATCTGCCACATATCCTCTTCTACTATCACTGTCACATTGTTATCCTTCCTGTCTGCCATTCTCCATCACCTTGTTATCCTTAACAGCCTGGTTGACCAGGCAAGTATCAGACGAGTTTGGTCCATGGCCGGGTTCCGAGAACACGGAAACTCTCGAAATTCTTCAAAGGTATATCAAAGGTACTAGCGCTACTGTCATCATCAGTCATCTCTCCTGTCCCTCCATCGTCTCTCGTGTCACTGTCTGTCACCCCTCCTGTCACTCTACATATCTTTTAAAAAAACATTCCAGTCTAAATACTGCTACCAGCACTACACACACACACACACACACACACACACACACACACACACACACACACACACACACACACACACACATACCTCTGCGACAAGGTAAACGTTGAATTTAATTACTCTAAAAGGCAGTTCACAGTTCCAAGAGCTTTCCCCTGTTAAAAAACAGAGGAAATACTTGATGCGAGGCCTTGAATGTAAACATTGTTGCAAGACACTGCGAAGTAACGACACCTCTGTTACTTTGAGTCCAACCGTGGTGTTGAACATCTGGTGACAGTAGAGGAACGTCAGAGAATGCTGTGTGTTGGTGTGTGTGTGTGTGTGTGTGTGTGTGTGTGTGTGTGTGTGTGTGTGTGTGTGTGTGTGTGTGTGTGTGTGTGTATGTGTGTGTGTGTGTAAGAATATGTGCGTCGGTACGTCAGTGTTTGATCAGTTCCTTGAATGAGGGAGTTGAAGAGCCAGGCTGTTGTACCACTGCTGGACTGCGTGCTGCTAGCAACAATAGCTCAAGGTCTCGCAGCACCTGCTGCACCTCTCCGAGGGCTCTAAATAGCCTCGTCAACTGACCATAAACACAGTACAAGACGCGAAGTTTGGAAATCAATGTTTTTCAAGACAAGGGTGGGTTGACCACGACCCACGCTTGACCCACTACCAGCACTGTCAACACCTGCCCACCACACCACCCACACTCCAACCAGAGAGAGAGAGAGAGAGAGAGAGAGAGAGAGAGAGAGAGAGAGAGAGAGAGAGAGAGAGAGAGAGAGAGAGAGAGAGAGAGAGAGAGAGGTGGGAGGGGGGGTTATATATGCCGGGAAAGACTATCTTGTTTCTACTCTGATTAGCGACTATATACTGTAATTTAAATGGTTAAGGCAAAGATAGTAATACAGAAGGCTCTGTCCCCACTACCTCCTTATTCCCCTTCCAATTTTGAATTTATAGCAGAGGTAGATGCACATGAGTTCTCTTTCTACCTCTACTTGTAGATACCACTATTTCTACTTTTGCTTGTGGCTACTCTACTATATATATATATATATATATATATATATATATATATATATATATATATATATATATATATATATATATATATATATATATGAAGAACCCCACTCAGAGAGAGAGAGAGAGAGAGAGAGGCAGGGCAGGTGAGGGGAAAGGCAGATCTGCTTTATCAAAATACCAAAAGGTTACTCAGACCACTATCCCCCTCTCCTCTATCCCTTCACCTCCCTTCTTATCCCTTTACCCTCTCCTCTCCCCACTTTCCTTTCCCCTCTCCCCTTCTCAAAACCCCACATCCACACTTTCCTCCCCCTCCCTTCCACTAATAACCTCTTCCTACCTCTTCCATTCCACTCCCCACCCATCCCTCAACTCTTCTCCACGTCCCACCACCCCTCTCCTTCCCCCACTCCAGCTCCACCTTCCCACCCTTCTCTCCTCTATACCCTACTTCTCTAAGCTTCGGAAAAGGTTTAAAGAAGTAAGATTACAGGTCACACGGGTTCACAACAGGTGTACCACACAGGTTACCACGGGTTCACAACAGGTGTAACACACAGGTTACCACGGGTTCACAACAGGTGTAACACACAGGTTACCACGGGTTCACAACAGGTGTACCACACAGGTTACCACGGGTTCACAACAGGTCGCTCCTGCCTCTCGCAATTACTAGAAGAAAAGCCTTTAATAAGACACAAATAACCCGTAGATGGGAGAAAGAAGCTTATGACGACTTGTAAATAGTACAAGTTGGGCCGAAACGTTGTCATCTCGCTCTTATATACTTTCTGATGTTTTGTTATTTTTACTGTTCCATGATAATGTGAAAAATTACGAAAGTGCTTGGAAGTTCACTAATTTTTCACAGTGGTTGATATTATTTAACATACAGTGTTGTTATATATACATTATATATATATATTTTTTTTTTTTTTATTATCACACTGGCCGATTCCCACCAAGGCAGGGTGGCCCGAAAAAGAAAAGCTTTCACCATCATTCACTCCATCACTGTCTTGCCAGAAGGGTGCTTTACACTACAGTTTTTAAACTGCAACATTAACACCCCTCCTTCAGAGTGCAGGCACTGTACTTCCCATCTCCAGGACTCAAGTCCGGCCTGCCGGTTTCCCTGAATCCCTTCATAAATGTTACTTTGCTCACACTCCAACAGCACGTCAAGTATTAAAAACCATTTGTCTCCATTCACTCCTATCAAACACGCTCACGCATGCCTGCTGGAAGTCCAAGCCCCTCGCACACAAAACCTCCTTTACCCCCTCCCTCCAACCCTTCCTAGGCCGACCCCTACCCCGCCTTCCTTCCACTACAGACTGATACACTCTTGAAGTCATTCTGTTTCGCTCCATTCTCTCTACATGTCCGAACCACCTCAACAACCCTTCCTCAGCCCTCTGGACAACAGTTTTGGTAATCCCGCACCTCCTCCTAACTTCCAAACTACGAATTCTCTGCATTATATTCACACCACACATTGCCCTCAGACATGACATCTCCACTGCCTCCAGCCTTCTCCTCGCTGCAACATTCATCACCCACGCTTCACACCCATATAAGAGCGTTGGTAAAACTATACTCTCATACATTCCCCTCTTTGCCTCCAAGGACAAAGTTCTTTGTCTCCACAGACTCCTAAGTGCACCACTCACTCTTTTTCCCTCATCAATTCTATGATTCACCTCATCTTTCATAGACCCATCCGCTGACACGTCCACTCCCAAATATCTGAATACGTTCACCTCCTCCATACTCTCTCCCTCCAATCTGATATTCAATCTTTCATCACCTAATCTTTTTGTTATCCTCATAACCTTACTCTTTCCTGTATTCACCTTTAATTTTCTTCTTTTGCACACCCTACCAAATTCATCCACCAATCTCTGCAGCTTCTCTTCAGAATCTCCCAAAAGCACAGTGTCATCAGCAAAGAGCAGCTGTGACAACTCCCACCCTGTGTGTGATTCTTTATCTTTCAACTCCACGCCTCTTGCCAAGACCCTCGCATTTACTTCTCTTACAACCCCATCTATAAATATATTAAACAACCACGGTGACATCACACATCCTTGTCTAAGGCCTACTTTTACTGGGAAAAAATTTCCCTCTTTCCTACATACTCTAACTTGAGCCTCACTATCCTCGTAAAAACTCTTCACTGCTTTCAGTAACCTACCTCCTACACCATACACTTGCAACATCTGCCACATTGCCCCCCTATCCACCCTGTCATACGCCTTTTCCAAATCCATAAATGCTACAAAGACCTCTTTAGCCTTATCTAAATACTGTTCACTTATATGTTTCACTGTAAACACCTGGTCCACACACCCCCTACCTTTCCTAAAGCCTCCTTGTTCATCTGCTATCCTATTCTCCGTCTTACTCTTAATTCTTTCAATTATAACTCTACCATACACTTTACCAGGTACACTCAACAGACTTATCCCCCTATAATTTTTGCACTCTCTTTTATCCCCTTTGCCTTTATACAAAGGAACTATGCATGCTCTCTGCCAATCACTAGGTACCTTACCCTCTTCCATACATTTATTAAATAATTGCACCAACCACTCCAAAACTATATCCCCACCTGCTTTTAACATTTCTATCTTTATCCCATCAATCCCGGCTGCCTTACCCCCTTTCATTTTACCTACTGCCTCACGAACTTCCCCCACACTCACATATATATATATATATATATATATATATATATATATATATATATATATATATATATATATATATATATATATATATATATATATATATATATATATACGCAAATCTTGTTAACTCATAAATAATTTTAAAATCAAACAATTACAAAAGAAAAACGACACTCAAAAAACAATATTAATTACGAGAGAAGTGTTGAAGAGAGCAACACAGGTTCCATAACTTTCAAAAATTCCAATATTTATTTCTGCAATTAAATATCGTATATGCAAATTAGTGACTAATTAGCCCCCGTGTGTGTCAGCCTCGTGACGCGCACGCGCGCGTCACGCACGCACGCACGCACACACACGAACACACACAAAGAAGACCGCAGACAGAGTATAGGCTAGGTGGCCAAAGACTGCAAACCTCACTCAAGGAGAAAGATCTTGGGGTGACCATAACACCGAACACGTCTCCGGAAGCACACATCAACCAGATAACTGCTGCAGCATATGGGCGACTGGCAAACCTAAGAATAGCGTTCCCATACCTAAGTAAGAAATCGTTCAAGACACTGTACACCGTGTACGTCAGAACCATACTGGAGTATGCAGCACCTGTTTGGAACCCGCACCTGGTCAAGCACGTCAAGAACTTAGAGAAAGTACAAAGGTTTGTAACAAGGCTAGTTCCAGAGCTCAGGGGAATGTCCTACGAAGTTAGGTTAAGGGAAATCGGCCTGACGACACTGGACAGGAGGGTCAGGGGAGACATGATAACAACATACAAAATACTGCGTGAAATAGACAAGGTGGACAGAGACAGGATGTTCCAGAGATGGGACACAGAAACAAGGGCGCACAATTGGAAGTTGAAGACTCAGATGAGTCAAAGGGATGTTAGGAAGTATTTCTTCAGTCATAGAGTAGTCAGGAAGTGGAATAGCCTAGCAAGTGAGGTAGTGGAGGCAGGAACCATACATAGCTTTAAGATGAGGTATGATAAAGCTCATGGAACTGGGAGAGAGAGGACCTCCGCCTTTTCACACAGTGAAGAGGCGGAGCCAGGAGCTGAGTCTCGACCCCTGTAACCACAATTAGGTGAGTACAATTAGGTGAGTACAATTAGGTGAGTACAATTAGGTGAGTACAGTTAGGTGAGTACAATTAGGTGAGTACAATTAGGTGAGTACAGTTAGGTGAGTACAATTAGGTGAGTACAATTAGGTGAGTACAATTAGGTGAGTACAGTTAGGTGAGTACAATTAGGTGAGTACAATTAGGTGAGTACAGTTAGGTGAGTACAATTAGGTGAGTACAATTAGGTGAGTACAATTAGGTGAGTACAATTAGGTGAGTACAATTAGGTGAGTACAGTTAGGTGAGTACAATTAGGTGATTACAATTAGGTGAGTACAGTTAGGTGAGTACAATTAGGTGAGTACAATTAGGTGAGTACAGTTAGGTGAGTACAATTAGGTGAGTACAATTAGGTGAGTACAATTAGGTGAGTACAATTAGGTGAGTACAATTAGGTGAGTACAATTAGGTGAGTACAATTAAGTGAGTACAATTAGGTGAGTACAATTAGGTGAGTACAATTAGGTGAGTACAATTAGGTGAGTACAATTAGGTGAGTACAATTAGGTGAGTACAGTTAGGTGAGTACAGTTAGGTGAGTACAATTAGGTGAGTACAATTAGGTGAGTACAATTAGGTGAGTACAATTAGGTGAGTACAATTAGGTGAGTACAATTAGGTGAGTACAATTAGGTGAGTACAATTAGGTGAGTACAATTAGGTGAGTACAGTTAGGTGAGTACAGTTAGGTGAGTACAATTAGGTGAGTACAATTAGGTGAGTACAATTAGGTGAGTACAATTAGGTGAGTACAATTAGGTGAGTACAATTAGGTGAGTACAATTAGGTGAGTACAATTAGGTGAGTACAGTTAGGTGAGTACAGTTAGGTGAGTACAATTAGGTGAGTACAATTAGGTGAGTACAATTAGGTGAGTACAGTTAGGTGAGTACAATTAGGTGAGTACAATTAGGTGAGTACAATTAGGTGAGTACAATTAGGTGAGTACAATTAGGTGAGTACAATTAGGTGAGTACAATTAGGTGAGTACAGTTAGGTGAGTACAGTTAGGTGAGTACAATTAGGTGAGTACAATTAGGTGACTACAATTAGGTGAGTACAATTAGGTGACTACAATTAGGTGAGTACAATTAGGTGACTACAATTAGGTGAGTACAATTAGGTGACTACAATTAGGTGAGTACAGGTCCTGAGTACAGGCTGACACTTATATCTGACACTTCGTCTGGAAATTTTGTTGTATTTGTTCTGAGACTTTGTGACTTCCTGCCACCATCTTCCATCCCCCCCTGCCACCATCCTGCCACCATCTTCCATCCCTTCCTGCCACCATCCTGCCACCATCTTCCATCCCTCCCTGCCACCATCCTGCCACCATCTTCCATCCCTCCCTGCCACCATCTTCCATCCCTTCCTGCCACCATCCTGCCACCATCTTCCATCCCTTCCTGCCACCATCTTCCATCCCTCCCTGCCACCATCCTGCCACCATCTTCCATCCCTTCCTGCCACCATCCTGCCACCACCTTGCTACCACCCTGCCACGACTGGCGGCTCTGCCATCACCCTGCCACTACTCTGCCATCACCCCGCCGCCACCCTGCCACCACCCTGGCACCCCCTGCCATCATTCTGCCACCACCCTGGCACCCCCTGCCATCATTCTGCCACCACCCTGGCACCCCCTGCCATCATTCTGCCACCACCCTGGCACCCCCTGCCATCATTCTGCCACCACCCTGGCACCCCCTGCCATCATTCTGCCACCACCCTGGCACCTCCTGCCATCACACACACACGCCTCTCACGGCTACATCTTGTCTTCACCTTCACATTAACTCATAGGGTTACTAACCCAGGGAAAAACCCGGAGGGAGGAAGAAACCCCAGGGGAACCCCAGGAAAAACCCCAGAGAGCTGAGGAAGGGGGGACCCAAGAAAGCCGATCAGTTTAGTTTTTTCCTTTTTGGTCATCTTCAACCTCCCCTCCCCCAGGATGTGGGTGGCAGACACCAACAGCCTAATCGATCAGACCAGGCAACAAGCAGGGCTGGTCTGGTCTGGGACCTGGGCACGGGGGCGGTGACCCCCCACGGGAAGCGACTGCAGGTGATTAACACCTGGGTACCTAATTTCTTCCATATAAGAGAAGCAACAGGTGTTAGGAGACATCACGAATATTCAGTGAATATCAGTGAATTGTGAATATTAGTAAATATCAGTGAATATTACTGAATATAAGTAAATAGTGAATATTAGTATCAGCTAATATCAGTGATTAGTGAATATCAGAGAATATAGTGAATATCAGAGAATATGAGCTAATACCAGTGAATACCAGAGAACATCAGCGCTGAATATCGGGAATATTGTACAGGGCAAGAGAAAGGAGAGATACATGATAATATATACCTGGAAAGTACTCAAGGGCTTGGTCCCAAATCTGCACACTGCCATAACAACATACTGGATTGAGAGATATGGGAGGAAGTGTAAAATAAACCCAGTGAGGAGCAGGGGTGCGGTGGGCACAATAAGGGAACACTGTATCAACATCCGGGGACCAAGACTATTCAACATCTTACCAGAAGATATCAGAGACGGCTGAAACAAGTGTAGAAGTCTCCAAGAGGAAACTGAACAAGTATCTTCACCAGGTGCCAGATCAACCAGGCTAGCACCAGACGAGCCTGGCCCATGGCCGGGCTCCGGGAGTAGAAGACTCGAAACTCATCGAAAGTATATCAAGGGTAAAGGTACCTAATCAAAAGCTTGAAGCCTCTTCAGCTGTAGTCCTTGGAACGCAGGCGAGAAGGGTACATAATTTACAAATAGGATCTCCTGGAGGAACCGGTTCCAAACCTACACGCTGGAATCACTCCGTATGACAACAGGAGACTTGGCAGACGGTGCACAAATACTCCCACTATCATGCAGGGGCACGATGAGTACACCAAAGAGAGAACTCGATGAGTGTCAGTGGTTCCCGACTCTTCAACGCCCACCCTCCGTACACAACGAGAATTACCAGCAAATCCGTCTGTCTTCAAGAGAAAACATAAGCTCCTCGCCCTCAAATCTGACCAATCTGGTTGTGGTGCATTAGTTGAACGTCATGCGACCAGCAGTAACAGTCTGGTTGATCAGACCTTGGTTCACCGGCAGGGTAGATGCAGCAGGGAAGAGGCAGCAGGGTAGAGGCAGCAGGGTAGAGACAGCCTGGGTAGAGGCAGCTAGGGTAGAGGCAGCAGGGTAGAGACAGCCAGGGTAGAGGCAGCCAGGGTAAAGGCATCAGGGTAGAGGCAGCCAGGGAATAGCCAGCAGGGTAGAGGCAGCCAGGGTAGAGGCAGCAGGGTAGAAGCAGCAGGGTAGAAGCACCAGGGTAGAGGCAGCAGGGTAGAGGCAGCCAGGGTAGAGGCATCCAGGGTAGAGGCAGAAGGGTAGAGGCAGCAGGGTAGAGGCAGCCAGGGTAGAGGCAGCAGGGTAGAGGCAGCCAGGGTAGAAACAGCAGGGTAGAGGCAGCCAGGGCAGAGGCAGCCAGGGTAGAGGCAGCAGGGTAGAAGTAGCAGGGTAGAGGCAGCCAGGGTAGATGCAGCAGGGTAGAGGCAGCAGGGTAGAGGCAGCAGGGTAGACGCAGCAGGGTAGAGGCAGCAGGGTAGAGGCAGCCAGGGTAGAGGCAGCAGGGTAGAGGCAGCCAGGGTAGAGGCAGCAGGGTAGAGGCAGCAGGGTAGAGGCAGCCAGGGTAGAGGCAGCAGGGTAGAGGCAGCCAGGGTAGAGGCAGCAGGGTAGAGGCAGCCAGGGGAGAGGCAGCCAGGGTAGAGGCAGAAGGGTAGAGGCAGAAGGGTAGAGGCAGCCAGGGTAGAGGCAGCAGGGTAGAGGCAGCCAGGGTAGAGACAGCCAGGGTAGAGGCAGCAGGGTAGAGGCAGCCAGGGTAGAGGCAGCAGGGTAGAGGCAGCAGGGTAGAGGCAGCAGGGTAGACGCAGCAGGGTAGAGGCAGAAGGGTAGAGGCAACCAGGGTAGAGGCAGCAGGGTAGAGGCAGCAGGGTAGAGGCAGCAGGGTAGAGGCAGCAGGGTAGAGGCAGCCAGGGTAGAGGCAGCAGGGTAGAGGCAGCAGGGTAGAGGCAGCAGGGTAGAGGCAGCAGGGTAGAGGCAGCATGGTAGATGCAGCAGGGTAGAGGCAGCCAGGGTAGAGGCAGCCTGGGTAGAGGCAGCCAGGGTAGAGGCAGCCAGGGTAGAGGCAGCAGGTTAGAGGCAGCCAGGGTAGAGGCAGCAGGGTAGAGGCAGCAGGGTAGAGGCAGCAGGGTAGAGGCAGCCAGGGTAGAGGCAGCAGGGTAGAGGCAGCAGGGTAGAGGCAGCAGGGTAGAGGCAGCCAGGGTAGAGGCAGCCAGGGTAGAGGCAGCCAGGGTAGAGGCAGCCAGGGTAGAGGCAGCCAGGGTAGAAACAGCAGGGTAGAGGCAGCCAGGGTAGAGGCAGCCAGGGTAGAGGCAGCAGGGTAGAAGCAGCAGGGTAGAGGCAGCAGGGTAGAGGCAGCAGGGTAGATGCAGACAGGGTAGAGGCAGCCAGGGTAGAGGCAGTAGGGTAGAGGCAGCCAGGGTAGAGGCAGCAGGGTAGAGGCAGCAGGGTAGAGGCAGCACGGTAGAGGCAGCAGGGTAGAGGCAGAAGTTTAGAGGCAGCCAGAGTAGAGGCAGCCAGAGTAGAGGCAGCCAGGGTAGAGGCAGCCAGGGTAGAGGCAGCCAGGGTAGAGGCAGCAGGGTAGAGGCAGCAGGGTAGAGGCAGCCAGGGTAGAGGCAGCAGGGTAGAGGCAGCAGGGTAGAGGCAGCCAGGGTAGAGGCAGCAGGGTAGAGGCAGTAGGGTAGACGCAGCCAGGGTAGAGGCAGCAGGGTAGAGGCAGCCAGGGTACAGGCAGCAGGGTAGAGGCAGCCAGGGCAGAGGCAGCAGGGTAGAGGCAGCCAGGGTAGAGGCAGTAGGGTAGAGGCAGCCAGGGTAGAGGCAGCCAGGGTAGAGGCAGCCAGGGTAGAGGCAGCAGGGTAGAGGCAGCAGGGTAGAGGCAGCCAGGGTAGAGGCAGCCAGGGTAGAGGCAGCAGGGTAGAGGCAGCAGGGTAGAGGCAGCCAGGGTAGAGGCAGCCAGGGTAGAGGCAGCAGGGTAGAAGCAGCAGGGTAGAGGCAGCCAGGGTAGAGGCAGCCGGGTAGAGGCAGCCCGGGTAGAGGCAGCCAGGGTAAAGGCAGCCAGGGTAGAGGCAGCCAGGGTAGAGGCAGCCAGGGTAGAGGTAGCCAGGGTAGAGGCAGCCAGGGAAGAGGCAGCCAGGGTAGAGGCAGCCAGGGTAGAGGCAGCAGGGTAGAGGCAGCCAGGGTAGAGGCAGCAGGGTAGAGGCAGCCAGGGTAGAGGCAGCAGGGTAAAGGCAGCAGGGTAGAGGCAGCCAGGGTAGAGGCAGCCGGGGTAGAGGCAGCCAGGGTAGAGGCAGCCAGGGTAGAGGCAGCAGGGTAGAGGCAGCCAGGGTAGAGGCAGCAGGGTAGAGGCAGCAGGGTAGAGGCAGCAGGGTAGAGGCAGCCAGGGTAGAGGCAGCCAGGGTAGAGGCAGCAGGGTAGAGGCAGCCAGGGTAGAGGCAGCCAGGGTAGAGGCATCAGGGTAGAGGCAGCCAGGGTAGAGGCAGCCAGGGTAGAGGCAGCAAGGTAGAGGCAGTCAGGGTAGAGGCACCAGAGTAGAGGCAGCAGGGTAGAGGCAGCAGGGTAGAGGCAGCCAGGGTAGAGGCAGCAGGGTAGAGGCAGCAGGGTAGAGGCAGCCAGGGTAGAGGCAGCAGGGTAGAGGCAGCCAGGGTAGAGGCAGCAGGGTAGAGGCAGCCAGGGTAGAGGCAGCCAGGGTAGAGGCAGCAGGGTAGAGGCAGCAGGGTAGAGGCAGCCAGGGTAGAGGCAGCCAGGGTAGAGGCAGCATGGTAGAGGCAGCCAGGGTAGAGGCAGCAGGGTAGAGGCAGCAGGGTAGAGGCATCAGGGTAGAGGCAGCCAGGGTAGAGGCAGCAGGGTAGAGGCAGCCAGGGTAGAGGGAGCAGGGTAGAGGCAGCAGGGTAGAGGCAGCCAGGGTAGAGGCAGCAGGGTAGAGGCAGCAGGGTAGAGGCAGCAGGGTAGAGGCAGCATGGTAGAGGCAGCAGGGTAGAGGCAGCAGGGTAGAGGCAGCCAGGGTAGAGGCAGCAGGGTAGAGGCAGCCAGGGTAGAGGCAGCAGGGTAGAGGCAGCCAGGGTAGAGGCAGCAGGGTAGAGGCATCAGGGTAGAGGCAGCCAGGGTAGAGGCAGCAGGGTAGAGGAAGCAGGGTAGAGGCAGCAGGGTAGAGGCAGCCAGGGTAGAGGCAGCAGGGTAGAGGCAGCAGAGTAGAGGCAGCAGGGTAGAGGCAGCATGGTAGAAGAAGCATAGTAGAGGCAGCAGGGTAGAGGCAGCCAGGGTAGAGGCAGCAGGGTAGAGGCAGCCAGGGTAGAGGCAGCAGGGTAGAGGCAGCAGGGTACAGGCAGCCAGGGTAGAGGCAGCAGGGTAGAGGCAGCCAGGGTAGAGGCAGCAGGGTAGAGGCAGCCAGGGTAGAGGCAGCAGGGTAGAGGCAGCCTGGGTAGAGGCAGCCAGGGTAGAGGCAGCAGGGTAGAGGCAGCCAGGGTAGAGGCAGCCAGGGTAGAGGCAGCAGGGTAGAGGCAGCAGGGTAGAAGCAGCAGGGTAGAGGCAGCCAGGGTAGAGGCAGCAGGGTAGAGGCAGCCAGGGTAGAGGCAGCAGGGTAGAGGCAGCCAGGGTAGAGGCAGCAGAGTAGAGGCAGCAGGGTAGAGGCAGCATGGTAGAAGAAGCATAGTAGAGGCAGCAGGGTAGAGGCAGCCAGGGTAGAGGCAGCAGGGTAGAGGCAGCCAGGGTAGAGGCAGCAGGGTAGAGGCAGCAGGGTAGAGGCATCAGGGTGGAGGCAGCCAGGGTAGAGGCAGCAGGGTAGAGGAAGCAGGGTAGAGGCAGCAGGGTAGAGGCAGCCAGGGTAGAGGCAGCAGGGTAGAGGCAGCAGAGTAGAGGCAGCAGGGTAGAGGCAGCATGGTAGAAGAAGCATAGTAGAGGCAGCAGGGTAGAGGCAGCCAGGGTAGAGGCAGCAGGGTAGAGGCAGCAGGGTAGAGGCAGCCTGGGTAGAGGCAGCAGGGTAGAGGCAGCAGGGTACAGGCAGCCAGGGTAGAGGCAGCACAGTAGAGGCAGCCAGGGTAGAGGCAGCAGGGTAGAGGCAGCCAGGGTAGAGGCAGCAGGGTAGAGGCAGCCTGGGTAGAGGCAGCCAGGGTAGAGGCAGCAGGGTAGAGGCAGCCAGGGTAGAGGCAGCCAGGGTAGAGGCAGCAGGGTAGAGGCAGCAGGGTAGAAGCAGCAGGGTAGAGGCAGCAGGGTAGAGGCAGCCAGGGTAGAGGCAGCAGGGTAGAGGCAGCCAGGGTAGAGGCAGCAGGGTAGAGGCAGCCAGGGTAGAGGCAGCAGGGTAGAGGCAGCAGGGTAGAGGCAGCCAGGGTAGAGGCAGCAGGGTAGAGGCAGCCAGGGTAGAGGAAGCCAGGGTAGAGGCAGCAGGGTAGAGGCAGCAGGGTAGAGGCAGCCAGGGTAGAGGCAGCCAGGGTAGAGGCAGCAGGGTAGAGGCAGCAGGGTAGAGGCAGCAGGGTAGAGGCAGCCAGGGTAGAGGCAGCCAGGGTAGAGGCAGCAATGTAGAGGCAGCCAGGGTAGAGGCAGCAGGGTAGAGGCAGCAGGGTAGAGGCAGCAGGGTAGAGGCAGCAGGGTAGAGGCAGCAGGGTAGAGGCAGCCAGGGTAGAAGCAGCAGGGTAGAGGCAGCCAGGGTAGAGGCAGCAGGGTAGAGGCAGCCAGGGTAAAGGCAGCAGGGTAGAGGCAGCCAGGGTAGAGGCAGCAGGGTAGAGGCAGCAGGGTAGAGGCATCAGGGTAGAGGATCAGGGTAGAGGCAGCAGGGTAGAGGCAGCAGGGTAGAGGCAGCAGGGTAGAGGCAGCAGGGTAGAGGCAGCCAGGGTAGAGGCAGCCAGGGTAGAGGCAGCAGGGTAGAGGCAGCAGGGTAGAGGCAG
Organism: Cherax quadricarinatus; assembly: GCF_038502225.1. Classification (NCBI taxonomy): domain Eukaryota; kingdom Metazoa; phylum Arthropoda; class Malacostraca; order Decapoda; family Parastacidae; genus Cherax; species Cherax quadricarinatus. Next base: position 9,855,801 of record NC_091337.1, on the reverse strand, counting down.
CCAGGGTAGAGGCAGCCAGGGTAGAGGCAGCAATGTAGAGGCAGCCAGGGTAGAGGCAGCAGGGTAGAGGCAGCAGGGTAGAGGCAGCAGGGTAGAGGCAGCAGGGTAGAGGCAGCAGGGTAGAGGCAGCCAGGGTAGAGGCAGCAGGGTAGAGGCAGCCAGGGTAGAGGCAGCAGGGTAGAGGCAGCCAGGGTAAAGGCAGCAGGGTAGAGGCAGCCAGGGTAGAGGCAGCAGGGTAGAGGCAGCAGGGTAGAGGCAGCAGGGTAGAGGCAGCAGGGTAGAGGCAGCAGGGTAGAGGCAGCCAGGGTAGAGGCAGCAGGGTAGAGGCAGCAGGGTAGAGGAAGCAGGGTAGAGGCAGCAGGGTAGAGGCAGCAGGGTAGAGGCAGCAGGGTAGAGGCAGCCAGGGTAGAGGCAGCAGGGTAGAGGCAGCCAGGGTAGAGGCAGCCAGGGTAGAGGCAGCAGGGTAGAGGCAGCAGGGTAGAGGCAGCCAGGGTAGAGGCAGCAGGGTAGAGGCAGCAGGGTAGAGGCAGCATAGAGGCAGCAGGGTAGAGGCAGCAGGGTAGAGGCAGCAGGGTAGAGGCAGCAGGGTAGAGGCAGCCAGGGTAGAGGCAGCAGGGTAGAGGCAGCCAGGGTAGAGGCAGCAGGGTAGAGGCAGCCTAGAGGCAGCCAGGTTAGAGGCAGCAGGGTAGAGGCAGCAGGGTAGAGGCAGCAGGGTAGAGGCAGCCAGGGTAGAGGCAGCAGGGTAGAGGCAGCCAGGGTAGAGGCAGTAGGGTAGAGGCAGCAGGGTAGAGGCAGCAGGGTAGAGGCAGCCAGGGTAGAGGCAGCAGGGTAGAGAGGCAGCAGGGTAGAGGCAGCCAGGGTAGAGCAGCAGGGTAGAGGCAGCAGGGTAGAGGCAGCAGGGTAGAGGCAGCAGGGTAGAGGCAGCAGCAGGGTAGAGGCAGCAGGGTAGAGGCAGCCAGGGTAGAGGCAGCAGGGTAGAGCAGCAGGGTAGAGGCAGCAGGGTAGAGGCAGCAGGGTAGAGGCAGCAGGGTAGAGGCAGCAGGGTAGAGGCAGGGTAGAGCAGGGTAGAGGAAGCAGGGTAGAGGCAGCAGGGTAGAGGCAGCCAGGGTAGAGGCAGCAGGGTAGAGGCAGCAGGGTAGAGGCAGCAGCCAGGGTAGAGGCAGCAGGGTAGAGGCAGCCAGGGTAGAGGCAGGGTAGAGGCCAGGGTAGAGGCAGCAGGGTAGAGGCAGGGTAGAGCATGGTAGAAGGCAGGGTAGAGCAGCAGGGTAGAGCAGGGTAGAGGCAGCAGGGTAGAGGCAGCAGGGTAGAGGCAGGGTAGAGGCAGCAGGGTAGAGGCAGCCAGGGTAGAGCAGGGTAGTAGAGGCAGGGTAGAGGCAGGGTAGAGCAGGGTAGAGGCAGCAGGGTAGAGGCAGCAGGGTAGAGGCAGCAGGGTAGAGGCAGCAGGGTAGAGGCAGCAGGGTAGAGGCAGCCAGGGTAGAGGCAGCAGGGTAGAGGCAGCCAGGGTAGAGGCAGCAGGGTAGAGGCAGCAGGGTAGAGGCAGCCAGGGTAGAGGCAGCAGGGTAGAGGCAGCAGGGTAGAGGCAGACAGGGTAGAGGCAGCAGGGTAGAGGCAGCAGGGTAGAGGCAGCCAGGGTAGAGGCAGCAGGGTAGAGGCAGCCAGGGTAGAGGCAGCCAGGGTAGAGGCAGCAGGGTAGAGGCATCAGGGTAGAGGCAGCAGGGTAGAGGCAGCAGGGTAGAGGCAGCAGGGTAGAGGCAGCCAGGGTAGAGGCAGCAGGGTAGAGGCAGCCAGGGTAGAGGCAGCAGGGTAGAGGCAGCAGGGTAGAGGCAGCAGGGTAGAGGCAGGGTAGAGCAGCAGGGTAGAGGCAGCAGGGTAGAGGCAGCCAGGGTAGAGGCAGCCAGGGTAGAGGCAGCAGGGTAGAGGCAGCAGGGTAGAGGCAGCCAGGGTAGAGGCAGCCAGGGTAGAGGCAGCAGGGTAGAGGCAGCAGGGTAGAGGCAGCCAGGGTAGAGGCAGCCAGGGTAGAGGCAGCAGGGTAGAGGCAGCCAGGGTAGAGGCAGCCAGGGTAGAGGCAGCAGGGTAGAGGCATCAGGGTAGAGGCAGCAGGGTAGAGGCAGCAGGGTAGAGGCAGCAGGGTAGAGGCAGCCAGGGTAGAGGCAGCAGGGTAGAGGCAGCAGGGTAGAGGCAGCAGGGTAGAGGCAGCCAGGGTAGAGGCAGCAGGGTAGAGGCAGCAGGGTAGAGGCAGCAGGGTAGAAGCAGCAGGGTAGAGGCAGCCAGGGTAGAGGCAGCAGGGTAGAGGCAGCCAGGGTAGAGGCAGCCAGGGTAGAGGCAGCCAGGGTAGAGGCAGCAGGGTAGAGGCAGCAGGGTAGAGGCAGCCAGGGTAGAGGCAGCCAGGGAAGAGGCAGCCAGGGTAGAGGCAGAAGGGTAGAGGCAGCAGGGTAGAGGCAGCAGGGTAGAGGCAGCAGGGTAGAGGCAGCCAGGGTAGAGGCAGCAGGGTAGAGGCAGCAGGGTAGAGGCAGCCAGGGTAGAGGCAGCCAGGGTAGAGGCAGCCAGGGTAGAGGCAGCAGGGTAGAGGCAGCAGGGTAGAGGCAGCAGGGTAGAGGCAGCAGGGTAGAGGCAGCCAGGGTAGAGGCAGCAGGGTAGAGGCAGCCAGGGTAGAGGCAGCCAGGGTAGAGGCAGCAGGGTAGAGGCAGCAGGGTAGAGGCAGCCAGGGTAGAGGCAGCCAGGGTAGAGGCAGCAGGGTAGAGGCAGCAGGGTAGAGGCAGTCAGGGTAGAGGCAGCCAGGGTAGAGGCAGCAGGGTAGATGCTGCAGGGTAGAGGCAGCCAGGGTAGAGGCAGCAGGGTAGAGGCAGCCAGGGTAGAGGCAGCAGGGTAAAGGCAGCAGGGTAGAGGCAGCAGGGTAGAGGCAGCAGGGTAGAGGCAGCCAGGGTAGAGGCAGCAGGGTAGATGCAGCAGGGTAGAGGCAGCAGGGTAGAGGCAGCAGGGTAGAGGCAGCAGGGTAGAGGCAGCAGGGTAGAGGCAGCAGGGTAGAGGCAGCAGGGTAGAGGCAGCAGGGTAGAGGCAGCAGGGTAGAGGCAGCAGGGTAGAGGCAGCCAGGGTAGACGCAGCAGGGTAGAGGCAGCCAGGGTAGAGGCAGCAGGGTAGAGGCAGCAGGGTAGAGGCAGCAGGGTAGAGGCAGCAGGGTAGAGGCAGCAGGGTAGAGGCAGCCAGGGTAGAGGCAGCAGGGTAGAGGCAGCAGGGTAGAGGCAGCAGGGTAGAGGCAGCCAGGGTAGAGGCAGCCTGGGTGTACTCTGGAAGACCTGCCTCTTCTTCTAGGCTCAATAATCCCATACTGAAAGAAACTCTACACAAAGTTATAATTGCAGAGCAAAAAAATCCTGTGTTGTGTGTGTGTGTGTGTGTGTGTGTGTGTGTGTACTCACCTAGTTGTACTCACCTAGTTGAGGTTGCGGGGGTCGAGTCCGAGCTCCTGGCCCCGCCTCTTCACTGATCGCTACTAGGTCACTCTCCCTGAGCCGTGAGCTTTATCATACCTCTGCTTAAAGCTATGTATGGATCCTGCCTCCACTACATCGCTTCCCAAACTATTCCACTTACTGACTACTCTGTGGCTGAAGAAATACTTCCTAACATCCCTGTGATTCATCTGTGTCTTCAGCTTCCAACTGTGTCCCCTTGTTACTGTGTCCAATCTCTGGAACATCCTGTCTTTGTCCACCTTGTCAATTCCTCTCAGTATTTTGTATGTCGTTATCATGTCCCCCCTATCTCTCCTGTCCTCCAGTGTCGTCAGGTTGATTTCCCTTAACCTCTCCTCGTAGGACATACCTCTTAGCTCTGGGACTAGTCTTGTTGCAAACCTTTGCACTTTCTCTAGTTTCTTCACGTGCTTGGCTAGGTGTGGGTTCCAAACTGGTGCCGCATACTCCAATATGGGCCTAACGTATACGGTGTACAGGGTCCTGAACGATTCCTTATTAAGATGTCGGAATGCTGTTCTGAGGTTTGCTAGGCGCCCATATGCTGCAGCAGTTATTTGGTTGATGTGCGCTTCAGGAGATGTGCCTGGTGTTATACTCACCCCAAGATCTTTTTCCTTGAGTGAGGTTTGTAGTCTCTGACCCCCTAGACTGTACTCCGTCTGCGGCCTTCTTTGCCCTTCCCCAATCTTCATGACTTTGCACTTGGTGGGATTGAACTCCAGGAGCCAATTGCTGGACCAGGTCTGCAGCCTGTCCAGATCCCTTTGTAGTTCTGCCTGGTCTTCGATCGAGTGTATTCTTCTCATCAACTTCACGTCATCTGCAAACAGGGACACCTCAGAGTCTATTCCTTCCGTCATGTCGTTCACAAATACCAGAAACAGCACTGGTCCTAGGACTGACCCCTGCGGGACCCCGCTGGTCACAGGTGCCCACTCTGACACCTCGCCACGTACCATGACTCGCTGCTGTCTTCCTGACAAGTATTCCCTGATCCATTGTAGTGCCTTCCCTGTTATCCCTGCTTGGTCCTCCAGTTTTTGCACCAATCTCTTGTGTGGAACTGTGTCAAACGCCTTCTTGCAGTCCAAGAAAATGCAATCCACCCACCCCTCTCTCTCTTGTCTTACTGCTGTCATCATGTCATAGAACTCCAGTAGGTTTGTGACACAGGATTTCCCGTCCCTGAAACCATGCTGGCTGCTGTTGATGAGATCATTCCTTTCTAGGTGTTCCACCACTCTTCTCCTGATAATCTTCTCCATGATTTTGCATACTATACATGTCAGTGACACTGGTCTGTAGTTTAATGCTTCATGTCTGTCTCCTTTTTTAAAGATTGGGACTACATTTGCTGTCTTCCATGCCTCAGGCAATCTCCCTGTTTCGATAGATGGTAGTGTGTGTGTGTGTGTGTGTGTGTGTGTGTGTGTGTGTGTGTGTGTGAGTCCAAGCTCCTGGCCCCGCCTCTTCACTGGTCGCCACTAGGTCACTCTCCCTGAACCATGAGCTTTATCGTACCTCTGCTTAAAGCTATGTATGGATTCTGCCTCCACTACAACGCTTCCCAAACTATTCCACTTCCTGACTACCTTTGGCTGAAGAAATACTTCCTAACATCCCTGTGATTCATCTGTGTCTTCAGCTTCCAACTGTGTCCCCTTGTTACTGTGTTCAATCTCTGGAACATCCTGTCTTTGTCCACCTTGTCAATTCTTCTCAGTATTTTGTATGTCGTTATCATGTCCCCCCTATCTCTCCTGTCCTCCAGTGTCGTCAGGTTGATTTCCCTTAACCTCTCCTCGTAGGACATACCTCTTAGCTCTGGGACTAGTCTTGTGGCAAACCTTTGCACTTTCTCTAGTTTCTTCACGTGCTTGGCTAGGTGTGGGTTCCAAACTGGTGCCGCATACTCCAATATGGGCCTAACGTACACGGTGTACAGGGTCCTGAATGATTCCTTATTAAGATGTCGGAATGCTGTTCTGAGGTTTGCTAGGCGCCCATATGCTGCAGCAGTTATTTGGTTGATGTGCGCTTCAGGAGATGTGCCTGGTGTTATACTCACCCCAAGATCTTTTTCCTTGAGTGAGGTCAGTGACCCAGGACACACCTTCACCAGTGACCCCAGGACACACCTTCACCAGTGACCCAGGACACACACCATAACAAGTGACCCAGGACACACACACTACAATTAATATGATAACTATCAATATTTCTTGTTTTAAGAGTAATCATCATTTTCGTGGATTCCTGACATGATTACTCCCAGGTCTTGCACACGTGCCTCGCACTCTGTGGCATGGTCTGCCTTCTGTCTTGTGCAACCTTTACGGTCTTCCTTCTTATTTAGTATCTAATTACGGTGTTCGTCTCTGGCCACACAGGTGTTGCCATGGGCAGGTGTTCTCCCCTGCCTGTCCTTCCACCCTACTGACGCTCCTTGGTAATAAAACATTAGAACATGTTACCTTCCTCTGTACCTCCCTCCCCCCTCTCTTCTTCCCTCCTCCTTTCCTCTATCTCTCGTCTTCCTATCTCTCTCTCTCTCTCTATATATATATATATATATATATACACACAAATATAATGTACAAACATTATCTCTCAGTCCACAGCAGGATTCCTGGAGTCTGGCGATGTGGATAAAGTACTATGTACTCTGATGCCAAGTTTGTAGGGTCGAATCCTGCTGTGGACTGAGAAATAATGTTTGTAAGTAATTTCGCATGTTGCAAGTTGTAAAGCATAAATTTAATTTCTACCAGTTTTATCTCATAGTCTTCAAGAACATATAATTCCCACTTTAAGCTCAATTCTCAGGGACCGTCATTAAAAATTTTATGCACAACAGAGTAAAGAAAAGAGATTTACAAAGGAAGAGTGAAGACGCTAACAACATTTGACTGAGACGAGAAATATGATGCCTATATGATCTCAGTTCCTCATTGTTTCCATGAGTAAACTACTGGAATTTATCGCTCACTGAACGTCATGTTATGTTCTGAGTTCAGCAACTCAAACACAGACTACGATAATGTGTAGATGTCAAGGTCTAGAATTAGACACGGAACCTGAAGCATAGTCTCACGACACAGCCTCAGAAAGTGTCAGAGATCACTAGCACTATAAATAGGACTGTGAATAGAGTTGCATAGAGCTACAGATGTATGTTCCGACTATGAGATACGTACTCTACCAGAAAAGTCTACATGACACGAGCAGAGGAGAACAGCGTCCTCCTAGACAGAGTAGAGAGGAGAGGTGTTGCCTCAATGATGCCAACCTAGAGAGAGAGTGAAGAAGACGCTGCAGGTATGATATCAGGTCTGTACTGGCTTACCACACGCCCCAACAAACAAGCGAAAGTGTTTGCCAGCATGGGCAGCCACTCAAATATGTCAGTAGCGACCACAGAGTGTAGTGTAGTTATTACATCACAACTAGAAATGTAACTAAAGAAATAAGATAATTAATACTGTAAAACATGATATTTTCGTTTTAGATATTAACAAAAATAACATTAGCAATATAATATTAGGTTCAAGTTTAAATATAAACAATTACTGAATCATTCTTTTCCGAGGATGCTACACACAATACATTCACACATACAATACACACACACGTATACAATACACACACATGCAATATACACACGCGTATGCAATACACACAGACACACAGACACAGACACAGACACAGACACACACACACACACACACACACACACACACACACACACACACACACAGAAGAAATATTTACCTACAAATTCCTAATTCATAACCCGCCGTGGCGTGGCCGAAGAGAGGCGAGTCCGGGAGAGCTGTCCAGCTCACAAAATATATTAAACTGGTATAGAACTCCCAGGGGAGGACTCCACACTGCCATAACTTACACTGTGGTACTTCACCATGGCAGGGGCCACCTCCGTGCCCCTCCCCACTGAGGTAGAGGAGGGCAGGAGGGCCATCTGGCACCGACCCTCCCCCTTCCTCTAAACCCAAGCCACCCCTTCTTCACTCCTATCTTGGTCAGCTCATATCAGACAGCACACGCACGGACAACATAAAACATCCCCTGGACTATGTGACGATATAGCTGACTGCCAGAATCGGGCTGGGATACCCTCACCTGTGGCAGGTGAATGCAACTGCCACAGGTGAACCCTCTCAGCTTTGCCTATTCCCCATGCAAGCTCCCTGAAGAAGAGGAGACACGGAACCTTCACTATTTTATAGTTGAGTGTGGAGTTGTCAGTGACTTTAGAGCTGGTGTAATGAGGTACTTGCAACAGTGTGGATCCTTTACATTGGGGTATGCCAGGATATCTTTATTGTCTGCTCAGAATTTCCCAGACAGGAATGGTATATATCAGCGGTTCCTAGACTTTTTCGGGCTGCCGCCCCCCTGGCTCCCAGGCCACATCACTAGCGCCTCACACGCATTCAAACACACCTCTTTATTGGTATTAGGTTTATTGCAAATTCAAAACAACGGCTATTCTAACACTATAAACAGGCGTATTTATGTCACAAATAAAAATTAACAATATGAAGGGGTAAATTTACATATCATCTGTAACAACATTGTCTTCACAATTTTAATGAGATGCAGGTGCTTGGTGCTGGAACATCAGCCTCTCAACATGTCTTCAAGGCACTAAGAAGAAATCTTACATCCTCGCGTTCAGTAATTTTGAGTCTGTTTGTTTGCTTGGTAAGAAGCTTAGTGACTGTACTGAAGCCTCGTTCTACTAACTATGATGTTGGAAAGGCTAGAAAGTATATCTTGACTTTGTTCCACAGTTCCATGTTGTTGTTTGTAACCAAAGATCTTGATATGACTTTTTGAACTTTGGCATCAATCTTAGTGCAGAGGTGTCGAAACACTCGGGAACTGAGAGAATGTGCCTTGATTTCATTTACTGTTGTGATAACAGTGCTTAATGATTTGTGAAGTCGCCCAACTTGCTTTTTTTTTTTTTGCACCCAGATGTTGTCTGTGGATTACACAGTGCACCGTCAACACACCAGGTACAACTGTTATCAAGAAACTGATGAAGCCACGATGACAACCTGTCATGGATGGTGCCCCCATCTGTTGCATAAACAATGTTCTTAAGCGAGATGTCTTTCTCTTTGAAAAAATTCTCAATAACACGTATGTGTTTCCCTAGCTGTCTTGCAAATAACAACTCTTGAACCAAACTTTCATCTCTGACGAAACGAACACAAGCAAGAAACATAGATTCAATGTCTGGCAGAGTTAGACTAATATTTTTATCATGCACCCCAGACCCAACCTGTGAGTGGTAGCCAAAGAATTACAGAGGTGATGAATGGTTTTGAAAACCGACAAGTTGAAGAATTAAGACACACTTATGCAACATATGGGAATCTTTACTGAAGAAACGTTTCGCCACACAGTGACTTCATCAGTCCAATACAAAGCAGGAAGGTATATACCTCAAACTTCTCCTCGCCTTATACCTTCCTGCTCTGTAGTAGACTGATGAAGTCAGTGTGTGGCGAAACGTTTCTTCAGTAAAGATTCCCATTTTGTGCATAAGTGTCTTAATTTTTCAATTACAGAGGTACATAATGGGTCCAGGAACTGTACCTCAACATTACAGAGGTACATAATGGGTCCAGGGACTGGACCGCAAAGTTCTGATAGCTGAAACAAGTTACAGTGTTAATGAAATATTTACATATTCATATCCGGGCAGCGTGGACTCATTGTGTTCTTATGCGGACTATGGGCATGTTCTTATGTGAATGATGGGCATGTTCTTATGTGAATGATGGGCATGTTCTTATGTGAATGATGGGCATGTTCTTATGTGAATGATGGGCATGTTCTTATGTGGTTGATGGGCATAAACAAAGGTGATATTAATAAAATGCTGAGGGTGTCGAACCAGGTAAGAACCAGAAATAATGGATTTAAGTTGGATAAATTTATATTTAGAAAGGACATAGATAAGTACTGGTTTTCGTAACAGTTGTTGATGCGTGGAACAATCTTCCAAGTAGGGTGATCGAGGCTAGGATGTCAGGTGGTTTTAAAAAGAGATTGGACAAATATATGAGTGGGAGGAACTGGGTTTGATTGGTGTCATTGGGTACTGGGGTAAATTCTTGCGTAGGTTTGGGTATGGGTGGTTTTGATAAGGACATGCCTTGTATGGGCCAGCAGGCCTTCTGCAGTGTTCCTCCATTCTTATGTTCTTATGTTATCTAACTGTAAGCCACATTCTGCAGTCTTAAACGTATTGCACGATGTGGCTTCAATTTTTTCAGTCATTTCATCCATTCTGAGAGAAAGAGCTTTAATATTTTGTTCAGATAACTTGGGTAAAGCTGTGTGCAGAACCTCACCTACTGCTGAGAAAATAACTTCTTAAGTGTTCGTGAATCAGACTTTGTTATACAGATCTAAAAAAAAAAAAAAAACTCTCTTGGTTCTGTTGCCACCCTGCCGCCCCCCTCCGGATCTTTCTACCCAGGGAGTGGTACCGCCCACTTTGGGTACATATAAAGACAGGGGTGGTATTACCATGGCAAGGGTAATATTACCAAGGCATGGGTAGTATAATCAAGACATGGGTGGTATTATCAAGACATAGGTAGCATTATCAAGACATGGGTAGTATTATCAAGACAGGGGTGGTATTATCAAGACATGGGTAGTATTATCAAGACAGGGGTGGTATTACCAAGGCATGGGTAGTATTATCAAGACATGTGTAGCATTATCAAGACACGGGTAGTATTATCAAGACATGGGTAGTATTATCAAGACATGGGTAGTATTATCAAGACATGGGTAGTATTATCAAGACACGGGTAGTATTATCAAGACATGGGTAGCATTATCAAGACATGGGTAGCATTATCGAGACATGGGTAGCATTATCAAGACATGGGTAGTATTATCAAGACATGGGTAATATTATCAAGACACGGGTAGTATTATCAAGACATGGGTAGCATTATCAAGACATGGGTAGCATTATCAAGACATGGGTTGCATTATCAAGACATGGGTAGCATTATCAAGACAGGCGTGGTATTATCAAGACATGGGTAGTATTATCAAGACACGGGTAGTATTATCAAGACATGGGTAGCATTATCAAGACATGGGTAGCATTATCAAGACACTGGTGGTATTATCAAGACAGGGATCTTGCAAGACGACAGCTGCTGCCTCTCTCTTCATGGTTCCTAATGGTCGATACATCAGCCTCTCTCATGACCTAATTCCTCTCATAATACCTCCCACCCTGGCCATGTAAATTCTCTCTCTCTCTCTCTCTCTCTCTCTCTCTCTCTCTCTCTCTCTCTCTCTCTCTCTCTCTCTCTCTCTCTCTCTCTCTCTCTCTCTCTCTATCTCTCTCTCTCTCTCTCTCACACACACACATACATCTTGCGTAAGCAGACTCTTGTGGTGTCCTGTTTCGTGTGTGTGTGTGTGTGTGTGTGTGTGTGTGTGTGTGTGTGTGTGTGTGTGTGTGTGTGTGTGTGTGTGTGTGTGTGTGTGTGCACTCACCTATATGTGGTTACAGGGGTCGATTCATAGCTCCTGGCTATGTGTGTGTGTGTACTCTCCGATTTGGTATAAACCTTGGTAATAAATACCGACAAGTTGGTTTAGAAAGACTCTCCGATTTGTATTTTCTTGGGTCGATTCCTCTGTTCTCTTGTATCCACTCCTGTTTATCCCAAACAACAGTCACTATCCGCCCCCATTAATTTCCCTGGGGATTTTATACGTTATAATCATGTCTCCTCTATCTCTCCTCAGTACCAGAGTGTCTTAATCCCTCATAATGCCATGGCGAAGCGACCGCTGGCTTACCTCTTACATTCAGTGGTATGAAGCTCTCTCAAAGCTTGAGTCCTGGTGAAGCTGGGGCTCCATACTGGTGCTCAGTACTCGGGGGCTCCATACTGGTGCTCAGTACTCGGGGGCTCCATGCTGGTGCTCAGTACTCGGGGGCTCCATGCTGGTGCTCAGTACTCGGGGGCTCCATGCTGGTGCTCAGTACTTGGGGGCTCCATGCTGGTGCTCAGTACTCGGGGGCTACATGCTGGTGCTCAGTACTCGGGGGCTCCATGCTGGTGCTCAGTACTTGGGGGCTCCATGCTGGTGCTCAGTACTGGGGGGCTCCATGCTGGTGCTCAGTACTCGGGGGCTCCATGCTGGTGCTCAGTACTTGGGGGCTCCATGCTGGTGCTCAGTACTCGGGGGCTACATGCTGGTGCTCAGTACTTGGGGGCTCCATGCTGGTGCTCAGTACTTGGGGGCTCCATGCTGGTGCTCAGTACTTGGGGGCTCCATGCTGGTGCTCAGTACTCGGGGGCTCCATGCTGGTGCTCAGTACTCGGGGGCTCCATGCTGGTGCTCAGTACTCGGGGGCTCCATGCTGGTGCTCAGTACTAGGGGGCTCCATGCTGGTGCTCAGTACTCGGGGGCTCCATGCTGGTGCTCAGTACTTGGGGGCTCCATGCTGGTGCTCAGTACTTGGGGGCTCCATGCTGGTGCTCAGTACTCGGGGGCTCACATGTAGCAAGAAACATCTTATTTTCTCTGATTAGTTTGTAAGTTGAACATTCTGAACAATGAACACTGTCAGTCTTGGTGAGCTAGTGCTGAGTGGTGAGCTGGTAGTGACTGGTGAAGTGGTAGTGACTGGTGAGCTGGTAGTGACTGGTGAAGTGGTAGTGACTGGTGAAGTGGTAGTGACTGGTGAGCTGATAGTGACTGGTGAAGTGGTAGTGACTGGTGAGCTGGTAGTGACTGGCAAGCTGGTAATGACTGGTGAGCTGGTAGTGACTGGTGAAGTGGTAGTGACTGGTGAGCTGGTAGTGACTGGTGAGCTGGTAATGACTGGTGAGCTGGTAGTGACTGGTGCAGTGGTAGTGACTGGTGAGCTGGTAGTGACTGGTGAAGTGGTAGTGACTGGTGAGCTGGTAGTGACTGGTAAGCTGGTAGTGACCGGTGAGATGGCAGTGACTTGTAAGCTGGTAGTGACTGGTGAACTGGCAGTGACTGGTGAACTGGCAGTAACTGGTGAGCTGGTAGTGACTGGTGAGCTGATAGTGACTGGTGAGCTGGTAGTGACTGGTGAGCTGGTAGTGACTGGTGAGTTGGTAGTGACTGGTGAGCTGACAGTTACTGGTGAGCTGGTAGTGACTGGTGAGCTGGTAGTGACTGGTGAGCTGGTAGTGACTGGTGAGCTGGTAGTGACTGGTGAACTGGTAGTGACTGGTGAGCTGGTGGTGACTGGTGAGCTGGTAGTGACTGGTGAAGTGGTAGTGATTGGTGAGCTGGTAGTGACTGGTGAACTGGCAGTGACTGATGAGCTGGTAGTGACTGGTGAACTGGCAGTGACTGGTGAGCTGGTAGTGACTGGTGAACTGGTAGTGACTGGTGAGCTGGTAGTGACTGGTGAAGTGGTAGTGACTGGTGAGCTGGTAGTGACTGGTGAAATGGTAGTGGCTGGTGAACTAGCAGTGACTGGTGAGCTGGTAGTGACTGGTGAACTGGTAGTGACTGGTGAACTGGCAGTGACTGGTGAGCTGGTAGTGACTGGTGAACTTGTAGTGACTGGTGAGCTGGTAATGACTGGTGAGCTGGTAGTGACTGGTGAGTTGGTAGTGACTGGTGAGCTGGCAGTGACTGGTAAGCTGGTAGTGACTGGTGAGCTGGTAGTGACTGGTGAACTGGTTGTGACTGGTGAGCTGGTAGTGACTGGTGAACTGGTTGTGACTGGTGAGCTGGTAGTGACTGGTGAGCTGGTAGTGACTGGTGAACTGGTAGTGACTGGTGAGCTGGTAGTGACTGGTGAGCTGGTAGTGACTGGTGAGCTGGTAGTGACTGGTGAGTTGGTAGTGGCTGGTGAACTAGCAGTGACTGGTGAGCTGGTAGTGACTGGTGAACTGGTAGTGACTGGTGAACTGGCAGTGACTGGTGAGCTGGTAGTGACTGGTGAAGTGGTAGTGACTGGTGAGCTGGTAGTGACTGGTGAGCTAGTAGTGACTGGTGAGCTGGTAGTGACTGGTGAGTTGGTAGTGACTGGTGAGCTGGCAGTGACTGGTGAACTGGCCGTGACTGGTGAACTGGTAGTGACTGGTGAACTGGTAGTGACTGGTGAGCTGGTAGTGACTGGTGAACTGGTAGTGACTGGTGAACTGGCAGTGACTGGTGAGCTGGTAGTGACTGGTGAAGTGGTAGTGACTGGTGAGCTGGTAGTGACTGGTGAGCTAGTAGTGACTGGTGAGCTGGTAGTGACTGGTGAGTTGGTAGTGACTGGTGAGCTGGCAGTGACTGGTGAACTGGCCGTGACTGGTGAACTGGTAGTGACTGGTGAACTGGTAGTGACTGGTGAGCTGGTAGTGACTGGTGAACTGGTAGTGACTGGTGAACTGGCAGTGACTGGTGAGCTGGTAGTGACTGGTGAAGTGGTAGTGACTGGTGAGCTGGTAGTGACTGGTGAGCTAGTAGTGACTGGTGAGCTGGTAGTGACTGGTGAGTTGGTAGTGACTGGTGAGCTGGCAGTGACTGGTGAACTGGCCGTGACTGGTGAACTGGTAGTGACTGGTGAACTGGTAGTGACTGGTGAGCTGGTAGTGACTGGTGAACTGGTAGTGACTGGTGAACTGGCAGTGACTGGTGAGCTGGTAGTGACTGGTGAACTTGTAGTGACTGGTGAGCTGGTAGTGACTGGTGAACTGGTAGTGACTGGTGAACTGGTAGTGACTGGTGAGCTGGTAGTGACTGGTGAACTGGTAGTGACTGGTGAACTGGCAGTGACTGGTGAGCTGGTAGTGACTGGTGAACTGGTAGTGACTGGTGAACTGGTAGTGACTGGTGAGCTGGTAGTGACTGGTGAACTGGTAGTGACTGGTGAACTGGCAGTGACTGGTGAACTGGCAGTGACTGGTGAGCTGGTAGTGACTGGTGAACTTGTAGTGACTGGTGAGCTGGTACTGACTGGTGAGCTGGTAGTGACTGGTGAGCTGGTAGTGACTGGTTAGCTGGTAGTGACTGGTGATCTGGTAGTGACTGGTGAACTGGTTGTGACTGGTGAGCTGGTAGTGACTGGTGAACTGGTAGTGACTGGTGAGCTGGTAGTGACTGGTGAGCTGGTAGTGACTGGTGAGCTGGTAGTGACTGGTGAGTTGGTGGTGGCTGGTGAACTAGCAGTGACTGGTGAGCTGGTAGTGACTGGTGAACTGGTAGTGACTGGTGAACTGGCAGTGACTGGTGAGCTGGTAGTGACTGGTGAAGTGGTAGTGACTGGTGAGCTGGTAGTGACTGGTGAGCTGGTAGTGACTGGTGAGTTGGTAGTGACTGGTGAGCTGGCAGGGACTGGTGAACTGGCCGTGACTGGTGAACTGGTAGTGACTGGTGAACTGGTAGTGACTGGTGAACTGGTAGTGACTGGTGAACTGGTAGTGACTGGTGAACTGGTAGTGACTGGTGAGCTGGTAGTGACTGGTGAGCTGGTAGTGACTGGTGAACTGGTAGTGACTGGTGAACTGGCAGTGACTGGTGAGCTGGTAGTGACTGGTGAACTTGTAGTGACTGGTGAGCTGGTAGTGACTAGTGAACTGGTAGTGACTGGTGAACTGGTAGTGACTGGTGAGCTGGTAGTGACTGGTGAACTGGTAGTGACTGGTGAACTGGCAGTGACTGGTGAGCTGGTAGTGACTGGTGAACTTGTAGTGACTGGTGAGCTGGTAATGACTGGTGAGCTGGTAGTGACTGGTGAGTTGGTAGTGACTGGTGAGCTGGCAGTGACTGGTAAGCTGGTAGTGACTGGTGAGCTGGTAGTGACTGGTGAACTGGTAGTGACTGGTGAGCTGGTAGTGACTGGTGAGCTGGTAGTGACTGGTGAACTGGTAGTGACTGGTGAGCTGGTAGTGACTGGTGAGCTGGTAGTGACTGGTGAGCTGGTAGTGACTGGTGAGTTGGTAGTGGCTGGTGAACTAGCAGTGACTGGTGAGCTGGTAGTGACTGGTGAACTGGTAGTGACTGGTGAACTGGCAGTGACTGGTGAGCTGGTAGTGACTGGTGAACTGGTAGTGACTGGTGAGTTGGTAGTGACTTGTGAGCTGGCAGTGACTGGTGAACTGGCCGTGACTGGTGAACTGGTTGTGACTGGTGAACTGGTAGTGACTGGTGAACTGGTAGTGACTGGTGAACTGGTAGTGACTGGTGAGCTGGTAGTGACTGGTGAACTGGTAGTGACTGGTGAACTGGTAGTGACTGGTGAGCTGGTAGTGACTGGTGAGTTGGTAGTGACTGGTGAACTGGTAGTGACTGGTGAACTGGTAGTGACTGGTGAGCTGGTAGTGACTGGTGAGCTGGCAGTGACTGGTGAACTGGCCGTGACTGGTGAACTGGTAGTGACTGGTGAACTGGTAGTGACTGGTGAACTGGTAGTGACTGGTGAGCTGGTAGTGACTGGTGAGCTGGTAGTGACTGGTGAGCTGGTAGTGACTGGTGAGTTGGTAGTGGCTGGTGAACTAGCAGTGACTGGTGAGCTGGTAGTGACTGGAGAACTGGTAGTGACTGGTGAACTGGCAATGACTGGTGAGCTGGTAGTGACTGGTGAACTTGTAGTG
Source organism: Cherax quadricarinatus (assembly GCF_038502225.1). NCBI lineage: Eukaryota > Metazoa > Arthropoda > Malacostraca > Decapoda > Parastacidae > Cherax > Cherax quadricarinatus. Next base: position 9,839,678 of record NC_091337.1, on the reverse strand, counting down.
ACTGGTGAGCTGGTAGTGACTGGTGAAGTGGTAGTGACTGGTGAGCTGGTAGTGACTGGTGATCTGGTAGTGACTGGTGAGCTGGTAGTGACTGGTGAGTTGGTAGTGACTGGTGAGCTGGCAGTGACTGGTGAACTGGCCGTGACTGGTGAACTGGTAGTGACTGGTGAACTGGTAGTGACTGGTGAACTGGTAGTGACTGGTGAACTGGTAGTGACTGGTGAACTGGTAGTGACTGGTGAGCTGGTAGTGACTGGTGAGCTAGTAGTGACTGGTGAACTGGTAGTGACTGGTGAACTGGTAGTGACTGGTGAACTGGTAGTGACTGGTGAGCTGGTAGTGACTGGTGAGCTGGCAGTGACTGGTGAACTTGTAGTGACTGGTGAGCTGGCAGTGACTGGTGAACTTGTAGTGACTGGTGAGCTGGCAGTGACTGGTGAACTTGTAGTGACTGGTGAGCTGGCAGTGACTGGTGAACTGGCAGTGACTGGTGAGCTTAAGTCTAAGTATTCCAACTGTCAGTGTGGTATTTCCTCTTGTCGTGTACCCACGAACACACACACACACACACACACACACACACACACACACACAGTGCCAGTTCTTGTGTATAAGTCATCACTGTGAATTTAGAACTACCCTGGTGACCCTTCACTCCCACAGCACTATTTACCAACACTGGCCCTTTCTGCCCGTCTACCCTGCCCGACAGTGCTCTATACCCCGCCCCGCCCTACCCTGCGCTGAAGATGTACACCTGGAGGGTATTCCGGGGGTCAACGCCCCCACGGCCCAGTCTATGAGATTGGGACCAGGGGTAAAGACCAACCCAGGATCTGCCAATACCATGCTCCGTGACTGGGTTTAGTCCCAGTTGTTTCTCTTCTGCCGTCCCTCTTCCCTCACTATTCTACTATCCTCACCTCTCCCTCATCACTTCAAGCGTTTTACTAGGGAGTGACTGACTGACTGGGAGGGTTGGAGACAGCTGTGACCGGTCAGTGACCCACTAGAAGTCTTGGTTGATGTCACCTTGAAGCTACACTGTGGCGCCACTGGATACCACTCTTGTACATATTCCAGTATGGTCTGAAAAGGATGATACAGTACTATGATTGGTGTCTCTGTCTGTGTCGGAAATGAGAATGAGAAAGAGAAGCGGGGCTAGTACTGTGCCCTGAGGTAGACAACTCTTCACTGTGTCAGCCTCTGACTGCAATCTGCTTACTACTAATACTACCACTATGGGTCACTATCTTGAACACTGTCGAGGAATATAGAGATAGTATAATAACCTATGTGACATGTCAAGATATCTTATTAAACAAATTTCGTGAATTTGATTGTAACAGATATCCACAGGATGATATGAGGTGCACAATAAACTAGCCACTACCATCCACAAGATGGATATGTGGTGCACAATAAACTACCATCCACAAGATGGATATGTGGTGCACAATAAACTAGCCACTACCATCCACAAGATGGATATGTGGTGCACAATAAACTAGCCACTACCATCCACAAGATGGATATGTGGTGCACAATAAACTAGCCACTACCATCCACAAGATGGATATGTGGTGCACAATAAACTAGCCACTACCATCCACAAGATGGATATGTGATGCACGATAAACTAGCCACTACCATCCACAGGATGGATATGTGATGCACAATAAACTAGCCACTACCATCCAAAGGATGGATATGTGATGCACAATAAACTAGCCACTTCGGGAGCAGAAAAATCTGGGTTCTATTTGTTAAGTTTAATATCTATCTGTTCACTTCCAGTTATTCCTTCTGCGCGCATTATGTGCGCTGTCACACCATGGTCGCACTTGTCGAAGGCGTCTGCAGAGTCTGTGTATACTGTGCCAGCCTTTATCTTGTCTTCCAGTGCATACAAGACCATATCATAGTGATCCAGCAGTTGTGAGAGGCAGGAGTGACCTGCTCTAAAACAGTATGAATACGGTGAGCTCTCATTGACAAAGCTCCTCTGGGTCGGACCTGGACTCTGTATTATATGCCTTCTTGGAGTTGGACCCTGGATTATATTTCTTGTGAGGGCTGGACTCTGGATTACATTCCTTGTGGGAGCTGGACTCTGGATTATATTCCTTGTTGGAGCTGGACTCTGGATTGTACTCCTTGTGGGAGCTGGACTTTTGTTATAGCTGAAGTGCATATTCAGTTTTCTCATTTAATTATTATATCCCTCATTCCCATGTGTCTCACTTATATATCTTCCAAGATGTCTTAGATACTTTTCTCATTACCTGGAGGTTACCTGGAGGTTATTCCGGGGATCAACGCCCCCCAAATACACTACTGTAACCGCCTAATTTTTAATAAATGGTAATAAGAGTGAAAGATAGTATTCAATTTAACTTGTTGTTCTGAATAAGACTAAGTGGTGAGGACCTGGTTAGGTCAGTGTAGAGTGAGGTAAGCCGGTGTCTTGATTGGCTTATCTCTCATTAAGAACAGAACAAGAATGAACACTACTGTGACTGGAACAATACACAAACAACCCGCACACAGGTGAGAGAGAAGGTTATCACGACATTTCGGTCCAACTTGGTCTTGTTAATGGTTCATGTGAAAAAAGTACTCCCTTCACGCCCCGCGACGTAACAGTCGAAAGCTCACGAATGTTCCTGGTAGTGGGGGAAGATAGTTACGTTCGCATCTGCACGAGTGGGTGGTAAGGAATGGCGTGGGGAGGGGAAAGGCAGCAACATCCTCCTTCATTCACAAGTACTCCAATAAATTCCTCTGTTTACATCTGTTCTTTCAGCTGGCTTCTCTGATTGATCGCCTCTTGGACTAGGCTCGAAATGTGCTTGGCAGGGTAGTGTGTAGTATTGGGCGTTCGTCACAGCCCAGGCTATGAACGAGGGATTGTGAGTAACACTGACGGAATGAGGACAGTGTGTGTGGGGGCGCCTGGTACACACCAGGGCAGCAGTACTCACACTATACTCTACAGTGCGTGGGTAGAACTGCTGCAGATGCTGCCACCGCTTCTGCTGCTGCTGTCACTGCTTCTGCTGCTGTCACTATTTCTGCTGTTGTCACTGATTCTGCTGCTGCGCGGGCGCAGCAGGCTTCTTTAGTCGACCACAAGAGGAAATTTAACACAGGAGAGTCACACAAGTGGAGAGGAATTTTTAAGATGGTCAGTCCCTCAGCCTTGATAGAAGGTGGTCAGACTCTCAGCCTTGATAGAAGGTGGTCAGCTCCTCAGCCTTGGTAGAAAGTGGTCAGTCTCTCAGCCTTGACAGAAGGTGGTCAGTCTCTCAGTAGAGACAGAGAGTGATCCTTTCACAGCTGTTCCCTACTCAACAGGAAGTATTCTAAGCCCTCTCATCTGTTGTTCTTAGTTGGATTCTGTTGGTTCAGGTCGTTTATAGCTCATCATGATGAGTGGCAGCATGGCCCTGAGTGGCACTGTGGTCCCCGTGGACCAGGGCCACTCATGGGTCTCTTTTATAATGATGATTGTTGTCTCTTGGACCATGGTCATAAAGGGACCACTCTTCCCACCTTCCACCCTAAGGAGATGTCTATCTTCTTTAGCTGTTCTGTGGCGGTCATCAAGGTCTTGCTGTAGTCCCTGTGCGTTACATTGCAAAAAAAAAAAAAAAAAAACACGTACTACAGTGGGTTGAGGTCATCAGGCTTCCCATCAATGTTTCTGGGCCCTGTGCTGGGTGGGCGGGTAAATTTGAAAATAAATTCATGGTTTGACAAACCATACGACGGACGGGGATAGAACCCGCGATCAGAGAGTCTCAAAACTCCAGACCGTCGCGTTAGCCACTAGACCAGCTAGCCACAATAAGATTCGTCCAACTAGGTATATTTCTACACCATAGGAAGGTTAGCATAGGCACCACTGTGACCACAAATGCAAGTTTTTACAGACGAATCTCCAGCTAGCGTGGCCGTGGTTAGCTGGTCTAGTGGCTAACGCGATGGTCTGGAGTTTTGAGGCTCTCTGATCGCGAGTTCTATACCCACCCGTGGTATGGTTTGCAATCGTGTCATTACGATTTCGTGAGTCATGTTGACGGCTTTGAGGGGACTTGAGCTAGAGTTCGTCACGGCCACGCTAGCTGGAGATTCGTCTGTAAAAACCTACATTTGTGGTCACAGTGGTGCCTATGCTAACCTCCCTATGGTGTAGAAATATACCTAGTTGGACGAATCTTATTGTGGCTAGCTGGTCCAGTGGCTAACGTGACGGTCTGGAGTTTTGAGACTCTGTTCGCGGGTTCTATTCCCGCCCGTGGTATGGTTTGTTTGCAATCGTGTCATTACGATTTCGTGAGTCAAATTCATGGTTTGTTTTGTCCATCATGCATATGTTCACGAAGGTCTTTACAATAGCTGTAAATGTCTATTTTCCTCTAAGTCTATCAGGACCGCCCACTGGATGGGTATGGGGTGCATAATAAACATATTAAACTAAGTCTATCAGGTCGTATATGATATCGGTGAAGCAGGTGATCGTCGACATCATCTGATGGCTCAGAGGTAATATAGGATGTCATGGTCTGCTCTCTTGAGCCACTGTGTTCCTAACTGGTGACTGTTATGGTGCTAGGGTTGATGCGTTGGCTGTAGTATTTTCCTGCAGTATGGGGCCCGTTGCCTGCCGTTGTCGGGTGGGAGCTTGAGCAGAAATATTGTAAGCTGGCTGGGCAAGGGCGCGATTCCCGTGGCTGATGCTTCCTCGGCTTCCTTCATCACTGTGGTCGGTGAAGTGGCCCTGGATTCCTTGTTTCTGTAGCCTCCTCTGGACGAGGCTGCTGCTCAGTAAGGGCTCTATTTGATACAGGAGGATGGACAACCGGAGTTTTCCCTGCTGCCTTGACACGGAGGAATGAGTCTCTCCGGGCAGTGCAGGTTCCAGGCACGATGCTTCTTGCCGCAGTCCAGATATCAAGTTTCCGTAGCTTCACCTTTGATAAATTAGACACATGTGCAACTCTTGGGCATCTTTATTGAGGAAACGTTTCGCCACACAGTGGCTTCATCAGTCCATACAAAGGAGAATCTTGAAGTACAGGAGGAGAATGAGGTAATCAGTCCCTCAACATTGAGTCGATGTGTTCAGTCCATCAATCTTGAATAGAATACGGCATACGTGCTGCACCTCTCCTGCCAACGGTTTATAAGCTCCTTCTCAGCACGTATGCCGTATTCTATTCAAGATTGATGGACTGAACACATCGACTCAATGTTGAGGGACTGATTACCTCATTCTCCTCCTGTACTTCAAGATTCTCCTTTGTATGGACTGATGAAGCCACTGTGTGGCGAAACGTTTCCTCAATAAAGATGCCCAAGAGTTGCACATGTGTCTAATTTATCAACATGTCGGTTCTCTGAACCATTCATCTACAAAGCTTCACCTTTCTTCAGTTTATCCAAGTAGTCCTTAGTCGGGTGAGACTTGCTACAGATGCCATATACTTCCTTAAACTGACATTGGGCACTGAGGTGGTTGTACCTCTGGCACCTGAAGCACCTCAAAAATTGTACGTCCTAACCTTTTATGTTCCCAGCAATCGCGATCCAGTTGAACTGGGAGATTTCCTGTTGGATCAAGACCTGCCTCACAGGTACGTTGCCGTCCTTCTTGGCTGGGAGCTGTTTAACTTTCAGGATGTTTTTGTTACTATGGATTGCATCGAGAGGCATGTCTAGTGGGTAGCGCATTAGTGCACCTTTTGTCACCAGGTCTATGGATTTTAGTTCTGCTAGAACAAGTGGTGATTCGAGGTTGTTCACCTTCGGCAGTACCCCCACAGGACTGTGTTTCGGGGCGGGAGAATAAACTTCCCTTTCAGATTTGGGGACACTGATATCTTCAGGACGTATTTTTGCTTATCAACCTGAATCTGTTGCCTGCAAATGGCTTGGCTTGCTCGATCTAAGGCAAGGAAACATCGTTTCTCCTCTGGGACTTCGGGACTCCCGCTACTTGCCAACCAGTATATCTGGGGTTGAGATGAGCGTTTTTTTTATCCATCCCTATCTCACTGATCTGGCTGGTTTCACTGGTTTCGCTTGCTTCGCTGTCCCAAGAGTCCCACACTTCCAAATCCGGGTTCTCGGCTGTGTCCTTGGAACATCGTGACTTCTTCCTGGGTAAAGAGTACATGAGTATATTATATAGAGTGGAGAGTCAGGTGGATAATGTTGAGTAGGTTGGATTTGAGAGGGACCTGTAAGGGACGGGCGGGTGTGTATGTTACGTAGGATAACGATGAAGAAGTTTCCTGGTAAGTGATTCAGCTATGTTGTAGCTGTTGTTTTGGCTGAAACTGTTAGATGTACAGATAAGTAATAGTTCCAGGATTCTGCGGTACTGAGTGTCTTCCTGGGATTATGTATACCCCTGGAGAGGATTGAAGCTTGTGGCGCCTCATACTGGTGATGTCCTTGATGGTGGTGGATGTTATGGAGGTAGATACTTGGAATGAGATGTTGGAAACGTGTTTGGCAACGGAGGTTCAATCCTCTCCTGGGGTATACATAATCCCTTGCAACGACTGCTTGTACAATATAGCCGAACACCTTGCCAGGATACATACACACTCGCCCGTCCCTTGCAGGTCCCTCTCAGATCAAACTTACTCAACATTATCCACCTGACTCTCCACACTATATATACTGACTTGTACTCTTCACCCAGGTATATCTGTTTGTTGATAAATAAGACACATGTGCAACACTTGGGTATCTTTAATGAGGAAACGTTTCGCCACACAGTGACTTCGTCAATCCCTACAAAGGAGAATGATGAAGAACAGTAAGACTTTGAGGTAATCAGTCCCTCAGCCTTGTAGGACTGATTACCTCAATCAGTCCCTCAAGGCTGAGGGACTGATTACCTCAATCAGTCCCTCAAGGCTGAGGGACTGATTACCTCAAGCTTGATGGACTGCCAGTTTATTATAATGAATATTTTAGGTATTAAAGTATTCTTGGATGGTGGGGTACAGGTGACATATAGCCTTACTGACCCTGGTGTAGTACACTAACCTAACCTAACCTAGTCTAGCCTAGCCTAGCCTAACCTAGTCTAGCTTAGCCTAACCTAACCTAGTCTAGCCTAACCTAATCCTAGTCTAGAATAACCTAACCCTAGTCTAGCCTAACCTAGTCTAGCCTAACCTAACCCTAGTCTAGCCTAACCTAACGTAGTCTAGCCTAACCTAACCTAGTCTAGCCTAACCTAATCCTAGTCTAGAATAACCTAACCCTAGTCTAGCCTAACCTAGCCTAACCTAGTATAGCCTAGCCTAATATAGTCTAGCCCAGCCTAACGTAACCTAGTCTAGCCTAGCCTAACCTAGTCTAGCCTAGCCTAACGTAACCTAGTCTAGCCTAATCTAACATAGCCTAGCCTAACCAATATAGTCTAGCCTAGCCTAACGTAACCTAGTCTAGCCTAACCTAACCTAGCCTATCCTAACCTAACCTAGTCTAGCCTAGCCTAATCTAATCTAGTCTAGCCTAACCTAGTCTAGCCTAGCCTAACCTAGTCTAGTCTAGCCTAACCTAGTCTAGCCTAACCTAACCTAATAGTCTAGCCTAGCCTGGCCTAGCCTGGTCTAGCCTAGCCTAACCTAGTCTAGCCTAGCCTAACCTAGTCTAGCCTAACCTAACCTAGTCTAGCCTAGCCTAACCTAGTCTAGCCTAGCCTAACCTAGTATAGCCTAGCCTATCCTAATATATAGTCTAGCCTAGCCTAACCTAGTCTAGCCTAGCTTAACCTAACCTAGTCTAGCCTAACTTCACCAAAACCTAGTCTAGCCTAGCCTAACCTAGTCTAGCCTAGCTTAACCTAACCTAGTCTAGCCTAACTTCACCAAAACCTAGTCTAGCCTAACCTAACCTAGTATAGCCTAGCCTAACCTAATATAGTCTAGCCTAGCCTAACCTAATATAGTCTAGCCTAGCCTAACCTAATATAGTCTAGCCTAGCCTAGCCTAACCTAGTCTAGCCTAGCCTAACCCGCTTGACCAACTAATCATTATTGATGCGTGATGCCACAAACACGCCACTTTAACGCATGTTAACATCAACCACATCAATTGCCTCTCGTTACCAAGGTAAGTTGAGAGTGTGTGACCCCCCCTCACTCCCACCCAGTGTCTGTAACCCACTCCCACACCAACCCACCACCACAACCAACCCACCACCACAACCAACCCACTCCCACAACCAACCCACTCCCACAACCAGCACTACCCCACCAACCAACCCACCCCTACAACTAGCACTATCCCACCAACCCACCTCACAACATATAAACCCACCCCACAACCCACCACCACCACACTCCCGCAGGAAACAGTTAACAAAACAATCACTTGTCAATCACCAGACGACAATTGACATAACTGAACGTAACAAGCAACTCACTACCGCCCCTCCCCCCTCCCCCCACCCCCCTCTCCCTCCCCCACCACTTGAACTTAAGATGATCGTTGCGTTTCAATTTAGGTCACTGTCTGTCACTGTCACTTCATCATATTCATCATTATCAATGTGAGAGTCATTGTCACATCATGTTCATCATTATCACTGTCATTCACCATCAATGTTCTTCACATTACAGCCACCATCACTATCATTATCAATATATAACTATCATCTTCACCCACAAGAACTGGCAACGACCACCACTGGCCACCGGTGGCCTGGTGGCTAAAGCTCCCGCTTCACACACGGAGGGCCCGGGTTCGATTCCCGGCGGGTGGAAACATTTCGACACGTTTCCTTACACCTGTTGTCCTGTTCACCTAGCAGCAAATAGGTACCTGGGTGTTAGTCGACTGGTGTGGGTCGCATCCTGGGGGACAAGATTAAGGACCCCAATGGAAATAAGTTAGACAGTCCTCGATGACGCACTGACTTTCTTGGGTTATCCTGGGTGGCTAACCCTCCGGGGTTAAAAATCCGAACGAAATCTTATCTTATCTTATCTTATCTTACCACCACCACCACCACTACTACCAACACTACTACTGCCACCACCAACTCTACTACTACCACCACCACTACCACGACTACTAACACCACCACTACCATCACCACCACTACTACCACTACTATTACTACTACCACAACAACAACACCACACGACCATCACTATCACCACGAGTAAACGTGTGTACACACGGAGTGAACGTGTGTACACACGGAGAGTGAACGTGTACACACTGTGAACATGTGTACAGACAGTGAACGTGTGTACACACGGAAAGTGAAGCTGATTAAATGAATTGGGTTCGATCCCCGGCCGGTCGCAATACGATATATATATATATATATATATATATATATATATATATATATATATATATATATATATATATATATATATATATATAAACAGTGGTGCCGAATAGGTGAAATTTGCTATTTTGGCTTAAACAGCAACGCTCTTCTTGCCGAATAAGGCAAGTAAAAATTTATGTATACAATAATTTCGCAAAAATCATTCTGAACCTAACGAAAAAAATATATTTCATTGTGTTTATTAAATTATTGTAAACTTATCTAAAATATATTTAGCTGGATTAGGCTAAATTAAATTGTGCTTGTTATAATAAGGTTAGGTAAATTTTCTAAGGTTCTTTTGGTACAAAATTATTAATTTTAACATTAACGCAAATGAACCAAAATATATCTTGAAACGTATAAGAGATGCACATTTACAGGTATATAGGTATATACACTTCAAGAAATATACCTCTCAGGGTACATACACCGGGTCACCTAATTGTGGTTAGGTGACTCACTGCTGATGATCTGCCCAGTAGTGGTTAATTACGCCTTGAAATAACAATAATAAACAGTCACCATTACCCAGGTTACTCGGAATGACACTGATGATGCTAATTAACCAGAATGATACCGTTGATGGTAATTAACTACCTAATTAACCAGAATTAGAGAGGATTAGATGTTTTTTTATTTTGCTTAAGATTATGTGACGATGGTATATAGAAAATATTTGTCTTGTTAAATACAGATCACCCCCCCCCCGGTGAATAATAATAATATTAATAATAATAATAATAATAATAATAATAATAATAATAATAATAATAATAATCTTGCGTCAGGTAACTATAAACAAACAAATCTTGGGAAACATAAAGTCGGATTCACATCACGAACGGTCAATCCGACGTCCGGATTCTCATGCAGCAGCAACACGCCACTGTCGAACTAGCACGTCTGTAACACGTCGTCTACAAGTCTCAATGTGTCTCTCTGGCCCCAAATACGTTCCCAACACGTCCTCGACACGCAAGAAACACTTCCCAACACGTCTTCAACACGCCAGAAACACGTTCTTACCACGTTCTTAACACGCCCTGCATGTCAAGTTAGCTTAATGGTGTAGACGATGTCAGAGTGCCCCAAATGATGTCACATTGCTCAAGACGATCCCACAGTGCCCCATATGACCCAGACGATGTCACAGTGCCCCAGATGCCACAGTGCCCCAGACGACGAAGTCACAGTGCTCTAGACGACGCCACAGTGGGTGCCAAGTGCCACAGAGAAAGCCCAGTCATTGATCAGACGTATAAGGAGAATCTCTCTCGTGTCCTCTGGGAGTCCTGTGTGTGTGTGTGTGTGTGTGTGTGTGTGTGTGTGTGTGTGTGTGTGTGTGTGTGTGTGTGTGTGTGTGTGTGTGTGTGTCTTCATCTTGTGATAGTGGTGTTAACAGTGGTTGTGGTGTTAGGAAGGTAGTGGTAGCTTTGGTGTTAGCAGGGTGGTGGTGTTAGCTGGGCGGTGGTGATGGCAGTGTCTGAAGTGGTGGTGGTGGTGATCATGCAGGCGTGTGGGAGGTTAAAGCCGAGGTGCCAGAGCAAGCACCACACAGGGCCAACAATCCATACTGTCAGGCACTCAACACCCCCTTCACCCCCTCCCCTCCCCCTCCCTCCACTCACAAAACTGGCACTTGCACTCTCCTGACTGGTCACTCTTAAGACTGTACCTTCCGTCACTCTGGCATCCACTCAGTAGTGTATATACTTCACTCGGTATACCTCAGTGAATATACTTCAAGTCAGTGGAAGTCAGCGGTATATTCCCAACCTTCACACACACACACACACACACACACACACACACACACACACACACAAACACACACACGTATACGTATATATATACCTGTTGCTTCAGGTATGATGAAATTAGCTCTCTAGTTGCATGATTATGTATGACACAAGAGAGTTTAGCACTATCATTAATATAATAATAATAATAATAATAATAATAATAATAATAATAATAATAACATTAATAACAGCACTACTACAAGTACTATTATTATTATTACTATTACTACTACTACTACTAATAATAATAATAATGCAGTTTTGCTTTTTCAGTGTAATACAGCAGCAAGTGGTTGGCTGAGTTTTGTGTGCGCTGCAGCAGCAGCAGCAGCAGCAGTAGCAGCAGCAGTAGCAGCAGTAGCAGCAGCAGCAGCAGCAGCAGCAGCAGCAGCAGCAGCAGCAGCAGTAGCAGCAGTAGCAGCAGCAGCAGCAGTAGCAGCAGGAGCAGTAGCAGCAGCAGCAGCAGTAGCAGCAGCAGCAGCAGCAGCAGCAGTAGTAGTAGTAGTAGTAGTAGTAGTAGCAGCAGTAGTAGCAGCAGCAGCAGCAGCAGCAGCAGCAGCAGCAGCAGCAGTAGTAGCAGCAGCAGCAGCAGCAGCAGCAGCAGCAGTAGTAGTAGTAGTAGCAACAGCAGCAGCAGCAGCAGCAGCAGCAGCAGTAGCAGTAGTAGTAGTAGTAGTAGTAGTAGTAGTAGTAGTAGCAGCAGCAGCAGCAGCAGCAGCAGCAGCAGCAGCAGCAGCAGCAGCAGCAGTAGCAGTAGTAGTAGTAGTAGTAGTAGTAGTAGTAGTAGTAGTAGTAGTAGTAGTAGTAGTAGTAGTAGTAGCAGCAGCAGTAGCAGCAGCAGCAGCAGCAGCAGCAGCAGCAGCAGCAGCAGCAGCAGAGGTCTGAGAGCAGTCTTCCCATCCTTGCATGCTCTGTCTCCTAACATGTGATCTCTGTGACAGTCTCTCCCAGCGGTACACACTTAACACACTCTTGCAAGACTGTGTTCGGCTTTACCTAGCACTGGTGTGGGTTCACAGCACTCAGCACCGTCTCTCAGGGGAAATGTCTGATTGTTCTCTGTTTATTGTGTCTCGGTCAGATCTCTGATTGTTGAAGTTTAATTTACTGATTATCCCTATGCTATGGAGAGGGAACCTTGACTCGTGGGGGAGGGTCATCCCACAGTCGCTAAAAACAACAGACATAGCCCTACTCCACAAAGACGGCAGTAAAGCAATAGCAAAGAATCACAGACCGATAGCACTAACGTCCCACATCATAAAAATCTTTGAAAGGGTTCTAAGAAACAAGATAGCCACCCACTTAGATACCTATCAGTTGCACAACCCAGGGCAACATGGGTTAGAGCAGGTCGCTCCTGCCTCTCACAACTACTGGACCACTATAACGTGGTCTTGGATGGTCGCTCCTGCCTCTCACAACTACTGGACCACTATAACATAGTCTTGAATGGTCGCTCCTGCCTCTCACAACTACTGGACCACTATAACATGGTCTTGGATGGTCGCTCCTGCCTCTCACAACTACTGGACCACAATAGCATGGTCTTGGATGGTCGCTCCTGCCTCTCACAACTACTGGACCACTATAACATGGTCTTGGATGGTCGCTCCTGCCTCTCACAACTACTGGACCACTATAACGTGGTCTTGGATGGTCGCTCCTGCCTCTCACAACTACTGGACCACTATAACATAGTCTTGAATGGTCGCTCCTGCCTCTCACAACTACTGGACCACTATAACATAGTCTTGGATGGTCGCTCCTGCCTCTCACAACTACTGGACCACTATAACATAGTCTTGAATGGTCGCTCCTGCCTCTCACAACTACTGGACCACTATAACATAGTCTTGAATGGTCGCTCCTGCCTCTCACAACTACTGGACCACTATAACATAGTCTTGAATGGTCGCTCCTGCCTCTCACAACTACTGGACCACTATAACATAGTCTTGAATGGTCGCTCCTGCCTCTCACAACTACTGGACCACTATAACATGGTCTTGGGTGCGCTTGGAAGATAAACAATATACTGACGTAGTATATACAGACTTTGCAAAAGCCTTCGACAAGTGCGATCATAGTGTAATAGAGCACAAAATGTGCACTAAGGAACTAACTGGAAAAGTGGGCAGTTGGATCTTTAACTTTCTATCGAAGAGAGCATAAAGAGTAATACTAAACAGTTCAGTCAGAGGCTGCCACAGTGAAAAGCTCTGTTCCACAAGGTACAGTACTCGCCCCCATCCTCTACTTCATCCTCGTATCTGACATAGACGGAAATGTAAACCACAGCACCGTGTAATCCTTTGCAAACAATACCAGAATTTGCACGAGACTGTCATCCATTGAGGATATAAACCAAATTTTCCAGTAGATAACAGAAAACAATGTGATGTTCAGTGAAGACAAATTCCAGCTACTCCGTTATAGAAAACTTGAAGAATTAAGACAGAATGGAATATAAGACCAATACTAACCACACAATAGAGCGAAAAATTAATGTGAAGGATTTAAGAGTAATAATGTCAAGGACCACAACAGTGTCATTATCAATGCGATGAAAATGACAAGATGGAAAATAAGAACTTTGAAAACAAGGGATGGTAAGCCAATGATGATCCTCTCTACTGGGAACCTTTGAAGTCCCTTGACATGTACTACTTCCTAAATCTGCGCACAAAAATCACCCCTTATGAAAGCAAAAGACTCGGCAGGGGTGCCGTGAGTACACTGTGAGAATAAGTACCAGGGGTCCAAGGCTGTTCAACAGCCTCCCTCCCATCATACGTAAGGGGGATTACCAATAGACCCGTGGCTGTCTTCACGAGGAAGCTGGACAGACACCTAATGTCAGTACCTGACCAGCCGGGCTTGGGTTCGTATGTCGGATTGTGTGCGGCCAGCAGTAACAGCATGGTTGATATATATGTATACCTCCCCTGCACTTCCCCTGCACCACCCCTGCACCTCCCCTGCACCTCCCCTGCACCACCCCTGCACCTCCCCTGCACCTTCCTCCCTACACAAACACAGAATACAGTGGCAACAATACTAAACACAAATACGATACTGTGTTCACTTAACAGTGTGTCTGCCATGGTTGTTGATGTTGCTGGTAATGTTAGTGGTGTTGGTGATGTTATTGATGATGCTGGTGATGTAGTTGATGATGTTGGTGCAGTAGTGTGGTGAGTGTTCCTAGCTGCTGTGTATCCTGCTTCCCTACTTCCCTTAATCCTTCCTTCTCTCCCCCCCCCCCCTCTCTCTCTCTCTACCTCTCCCTTCTCCTTTTCCTCCCTCGTTACATCCTCTCCTCTCCTCCCTAACCCTGAAACCAGTGTTTCCTTCCTTGCTCTTCCTCCCACCCTTCCAGTGTTCTGCTCTCCCTCTTGATAAGTGTTCTCCTCCCTTACAGTGTTCTATTTTCCCTCTCTGTTCTCCCCCCTTACAGTGTTCTATTTTCTCTCTCTGTTCTCCTCCCTTATAGTATTCTCCCTACCAGAGTTCACGTTCTATGCATTCTGTCATCCTACCACTGCGTTCTTCAGTGATCTCCCGTGTTCTCTTAACGTTCTCCCGTGTTCACTGGGTGTTCTCCCAGAGCTCCACAACACTGACAACATGCCGGCTGTCCTTCCGCCTCTAATTTGTCCACTTATTTATTGAAGACCAGGAGAGTTTTCCCCTCACTCCAGTCTTCCTAGTTCCCCTCACTTTACTTTTTTCTCTCCTTTATTTTGCACATGTCTGTGACGTGACTGTGACATGATTGTGAGGTGTCACCAGCTGGTGACCTTCAATCACCTACCAGCTGGTGACAACCACTTACCAGCTGGTGACAACCATTGGCACCATTTACCAACTGGTGACCATCACCTACCAGCTGGTAACAACCACTTACCAGCTGGTGACAACCACCTACCAGCTGGTACTCAAGCTTCCAACTGTCTAGTTTCCTCTTCCATTATTTCTCCCCTCTCTTCCTTCCTTATCTCCCGCTTCCCATTCCATTATTCACGTTTCCTGTTCTACTCTCCCATCAACTCTATCTTCCTCTTCCATCCTTATTCTCTCTCCCTCTCCCCCTTTTTCACCCATTCCACTCTTATTTGCTGGTTTCTTTCCACCTTAATATAACACAACAACAATAATAACTACATAATGACAGTAATAATAATAATAATAATAATAATAATAATAATTGTTCTTTCGACAGAGACATTGATGACGCAATAATTACGAAAATCAATCTGGTTAATAGAGTGTTTATGCGTTATTAACCTGATCCGTTACTGCGTTATTAACCTGATCCGTTACTGCGTTATTAACCTGATCCGTTACTGCGTTATTAACCTGATCCGTTACTGCGTTATTAACCTGATCCGTTACTGCGTTATTAACCTGATCCGTTACTTTATGTTTCATCTTCCTTCTATTACGTTTTAATTATTATAGTTTCATTCATTATGGTACTTTATTAACGCCACCAGGACCCCCCCCCTCCCCCCCTTCAAAAAAAAATTAACTTAAGTCTTGTTATTTATGTACAGCGACGTTATCAGTATAACCAGGTGACAGTGACAGCAGTGAGGTAACAGCAACAGCAGTGAGGTAACAGCAACAGCAGTGAGGTAACAGTAACAGCAGTGAGGTAACAGTAACAGCAGTGAGGTGACAGTGACAGCAGTGAGGTAACAGCAACAGCAGTGAGGTGACAGTGATAGCAGTGAGGTAACAGCAACAACAGTGACGTAACAGCAACAGCAGTGAGGTGACAGTAACAGCAGTGAGGTAACAGCAACAGCAGTGAGGTAACAGTAACAGCAGTGAGGTAACAGTAACAACAGTGAGGTAACAGCAACAGCAGTGAGGTAACAGCAACAACAGTGAGGTAACAGTAACAGCAGTGAGGTAACAGTAACAGCAGTCAGGTGACAGTGACAGCAGTGAGGTAACAGCAACAGCAGTGAGGTAACAGCAACAGCAGTGAGGTAACAGCAACAGCAGTGAGGTAACAGAAACAGCAGTGAAGTAACAGCAACAGCAATGAGATAACATCAACAGCAGTGAGGTAAAAGCAACAGCAGTGAGGTAACAGCAACAGCAGTGAGGTAACAGTAACAGCAGTGAGGTAACAGTAACAGCAGTGAGGTGACAGTGACAGCAGTGAGGTAACAGCAACAGCAGTGAGGTAACAGTAACAGCAGTGAGGTAACAGCAACAGCAGTGAGGTAACAGCAACAGCAGTGAGGTAACAGCAACAGCAATGAGGTGACGGTGACAGCAGTGAGGTAACAGCAACAGCAGTGAGGTAACAACAGCAGTGAGGTGACAGTGAACAGCAACAGCAGTGAGGTAACAACAACAGCAGTGAGGTAACAGTGACAACAGTGAGGTAACATCAACAGTGAGGGTCACGTAGACAAGGTAACAACAACAGTGAGGGTCACGTAGACAAGGTAACAACAGTGAGGGTCACGCAGAGAACGTAACAACAACAGTGAGGGTCAAGTAGACAAGGTAACAACAGTGAGGGTCACGTAGACAAGGTAACAACAACAACAGCAGTGAAGTAAGTTACCAGCAATAAAGGTCACTTAGCCAAGATAACATCAGCAGCAACAGTGAAGTACCAGTTAAAAGCAGTGAAGGTCCCATCTACCTTTAGTAAGACCACAACACACAGAGGTACTGGTACCTCTTTTCCATTCACCACAGTCAGCATGTTGTATGCATTCCAACCCTCTCACTGATGGTATTTTGCTGTGGCTGTCTAGCCTGGCCACTGTGTGGCACTCACTCCCGGCACCTCTAGCCTGGCCACTGTGTGGCACTCACTCCCGGCACCTCTAGCCTGGCCACTGTGTAGTACTCACTCCCGGCACCTCTAGCCTGGCCACTGTGTGGCACTCACTCCCGGCACCTCTAGCCTGGCCACTGTGTGGCACTCACTCCCGGCACCTCTAGCCTGGCCACTGTGTGGCACTCACTCCCGGCACCTCTAGCCTGGCCACTGTGTGGCACTCACTCCCGGCACCTCTAGCCTGGCCACTGTGTAGTACTCACTCCCGGCACCTCTAGCCTGGCCACTGTGTGGCACTCACTCCCGGCACCTCTAGCCTGGCCACTGTGTAGTACTCACTCCCGGCACCTCTAGCCTGGCCACTGTGTCGTACTCACTCCCGGCACCTCTAGCCTGGCCACTGTGTCGTACTCACTCCCGGCACCTCGCGCCTGGCCACTGTGTCGTACTCACTCCCGGCACCTCTCGCCTGGCCACTGTGTGGCACTCACTCCCGGCACCTCTAGCCTGGCCACTGTGTGGTACTCACTCCCGGCACCTCTAGCCTGGCCACTGTGTAGTACTCACTCCCGGCACCTCTAGCCTGGCCACTGTGTGGTACTCACTCCCGGCACCTCTAGCGTGGCCACTGTGTGGTACTCACTCCCGGCACCATATTCTCCAGCTTCACAACATAAACAAATAATTCCTGTCATTCTTGGAGACAAGAATTTTTCCGCCACAGGTTTGTAATTCTTAGGAGGAAGACAAGTCAACTCTCACTGTATACTCACTCCCTGTATATACACTTCTGTGTGTATATACATTTCCGTGTGTGTATATGCTTGTGTGTGTGTATACATTACTGTGTGTGTATATACACTTGTGTGTATATACACCTCTGTGTGTATATACACTTCTGTTTGTATATACACTTGTGTGTATATACACTTTTGTGTGTATATACAATTCTGTGTATATATACACAGTTATATTTTGAGAATCTTACGTACGTAAGAAATTCTAGTAATATACCCAATTTTTTTAAAGAATCATCACATTCTTCGTGGCTTTCTTTGTCTTCTTTCTTCGTGGCTTTCTTTGTCTTCTTTCTTCGTGGCTTTCTTTGTCTTCTTTCTTCGTGGCTTTCTTTGTCTTCTTTCTTCGTGGCTTTCTTTGTCTTCTTTCTTCGTGGCTTTCTTTGTCTTCTTTCTTCGTGGCTTTCTTTGTCTTCTTTCTTAGTGGCTTTCTTTGTCTTCTTTCTTAGTGGCTTTCTTTGTCTTCTTTCTTCGTGGCTTTCTTTGTCTTCTTTCTTAGTGGCTTTCTTTGTCTTCTTTCTTAGTGGCTTTCTTTGTCTTCTTTCTTCGTGGCTTTCTTTGTCTTCTTTCTTAGTGGCTTTCTTTGTCTTCTTTCTTCGTGGCTTTCTTTGTCTTCTTTCTTCGTGGCTTTCTTTGTCTTCTTTCTTCGTGGCTTTCTTTGTCTTCTTTCTTAGTGGCTTTCTTTGTCTTCTTTCTTCGTGGCTTTCTTTGTCTTCTTTCTTAGTGGCTTTCTTTGTCTTCTTTCTTAGTGGCTTTCTTTGTCTTCTTTCTTAGTGGCTTTCTTTGTCTTCTTTCATCGTGGCTTTCTTTGTCTTCTTTCTTCGTGGCTTTCTTTGTCTTCTTTCTTCGTGGCTTTCTTTGTCTTCTTTCTTAGTGGCTTTCTTTGTCTTCTTTCTTCGTGGCTTTCTTTGTCTTCTTTCTTAGTGGCTTTCTTTGTCTTCTTTCTTCGTGGCTTTCTTTGTCTTCTTTCTTCGTGGCTTTCTTTGTCTTCTTTCTTCGTGGCTTTCTTTGTCTTCTTTCTTCGTGGCTTTCTTTGTCTTCTTTCTTCGTGGCTTTGTCTTCTTTCTTCGTAGCTTTCTTTGTCTTCTTTCTTCGTGGCTTTATTTGTCCTCTTTCTTAGTGGCTTTATTTGTCCTCTTTCTTAGTGGCTTTATTTGTCCTTTTTCTTCGTGGCTTTCTTTGTCTTCTTTCTTCGTGGCTTTATTTGTCCTCTTTCTTCGTGGCTTTATTTGTCTTCTTTCTTCGTGGCTTTATTTGTCTTCTTTCTTCGTGGCTTTATTTGTCTTCTTTCTTCGTGGCTTTATTTGTCCTCTTTCTTCGTGGCTTTATTTGTCTTCTTTCTTCGTGGCTTTATTTGTCTTCTTTCTTCGTGGCTTTATTTGTCCTCTTTCTTAGTGGCTTTATTTGTCCTTTTTCTTCGTGGCTTTCTTTGTCTTCTTTCTTCGTGGCTTTCTTTGTCTTCTTTCTTCGTGGCTTTCTTTGTCTTCTTTCTTCGTGGCTTTCTTTGTCTTCTTTCTTCGTGGCTTTCTTTGTCTTCTTTCTTAGTGGCTTTCTTTGTCTTCTTTCTTCGTGTCTTTCTTTGTCCTCTTTCCATTCTTCAGCTTGAGTTGCTATCTGTGGACGTTTTTACGTGTTCTCTCCTCCGGTGTGTCTCTTCTCTCCTCCACCTCCCATTCTCCTCTCTTACTCTCGTCCCCTCATTCTTCTCGTTCGCTTTCTTCTCCTCCACTTGCCTCTTCCTTCCCCCCCCCCCCACCTTTTCCGTCTCTTGCAAATATACTTTCTCTATTCACCCACTTTCTTATGCTCTCTCTCATCTACCTTCTCTTCTCCCTGCCTTTATCACCACTCCGCTAAGACATCTCATCACTAAGACGTCTCGCCCCTCTCATCACCACTACACTAAGACGTCTCGCCCCTCTCACCACCACTACACTAAGACATCTCGCTCCTCATCACCACCACACTAAAACGTCTCACCCCCTCATCACCATTACAATAAGACATCTCGCCCCTCACCACCACTGCACTAAGACGTCTCGCCCCTCACCACTATCTTTCCCAGCCTCAGTTCTCCAACACCTCCTTCCGAAAAGAGGAGGAGGGGCCGGAAGAAGAGGCAATGAACGTCCGCCTTCAAGTGGCACTCTATCAGCGCTTGGTGGTCAGAGTGCCAGGCCATATTGGCAACCCATGATACACTACTCTAATCTCCTCTACATATTACTGCTAGCCCCTCAATGCTCCACTACTCTAATCTTTTCTCATAATCTTATGGGAAAAGTTACAGTATTTAACTGAAACGCGTCAATATTCAACGTTAATGAAGACTTCAAGGTTGGAATTTACTGAAAAATTACGCAGAAATTCCTAATACAATCAGTAAACTGTTGACTGATGAAACAAAAGACTGCTAGTGATGTTTAGGTACAGAGTTTATACTCCTGGTACTTACACACTCACACACACGCACACACACACACACACACACACACACACACACACACACACACACACACACACACACACACACACAGACCTACACACATACACGCACGCACACGCACGCGCGCACACACACACACACATACAGACACGCACGCACACACATACACGCACGCACACACGCACGCACGCGCGCACACACACACACACACACACGCTCACTCACACACATACACTGACTCACACACGCACTCACGCACACACACACACACACACACACACACATACTCGTGGAGGAGTCACACGGTTTGAGCTCGTGTTTTGGTGGTAATTTCTGACTGTGCCATAAGGAATAGAGTGTGGGATATAGGCGTGTGCACGCATAAGAGTGCATATAATCACTTAAGCCCCGAAAAAAGGAAATATAAGTGATCAAAGAAAAGAAAACAAAGGAAATAGTGGCTGAGTGTTTAGTGGGGGCCGTTGGAAGAGTGAACGGTTGTCAGGCCTAAATAGTGTTGCCATAATAACGCTGTGGGGTATTTTGAAGAATAAGTGCGACTCAAGACCAGGGAGATAAGAGATATGTATAGATGTGTCAGTAAATACAGTGAGTGAGTGAAAAAACTAGAAGAGCTAGAGACTATAGTGCATACAGGAAGTTAGTGGAAAAATTACCGAGAAGCATCAAACTTCTTCAACTTCTGGGACAGGACAGACCTGCAACGTTACTCCACTGCCAGCCACAAGTAATATTCACCTAGTTTGAGTTGCATGGGGTCAATAGTACCTGTCTCTAGCTGGAAATGGGGGTCACTCTCCTCGAGCTATCAGAATTAGAATAAGCAGCATTTACTGGCATTTAATAGAATTTAGAGGTAGCGGCATATAGGCGAAGCCTAGTGTATTTATTTTTTAACGTAATTTTAAACGCATAAGACAGTACAGTGGGAACCAAGAGATCGGGTACATATACAATACATATGTAGTAAATACGTGGGAAATAAGGACTGTTTACATAAACATATGCACACACACTAGGTGAGAACAGCTCTGCTGTTAGGCACTTGAATAGCTGTAGCACACACACACACACACACACACACACACACACACACATGCACACACACACACACATGCACACACACACACACACACACACATATATATATACAGGATTTCACACCTTCCTGTGAAGTGACCCTATAACCCTTCCTTTCCCCCATCTCTCTACCTCTCCTCTCCTCTCTCTTCCTCTCTCTCTCTCTCTCTCTCTCTCTCTCTCTCCCTTTCTCTCATCCTCTTTCTCTTCCTCTCTCTCTTCCTCTCACTCTTTCTCTCTCTCTTCCTATCTCTCTCCCTCTCCCTCTCTTCCTCTCTCTCTTCCTCTTCTTTTCTCTCTCTCTCTTCTCTTGTCACTCCCCCCCTCTCTCTTACCATTTCCCTCTCTCTCACTTTCTCCCCCTTTTTCCCTTCTTTTCCCCTCCTTCTAGGCTCCCCTTCTCTCTCTTTCTCCCTCTCAATCTCTCTCCCTTTTTCTTTTTCTCTTTCTCTCTCTCTTTCACTAAAAAAAAATGGTTGGGACTCGCAGGAATCAGGGATTAGATGACAATGGTACTGGTAGGGAGGAATGGATGGAGGAGCAGTGGAAAAGGATAGAGCAAGAATGGGAGAGAAAATTAGGAGAGCTTTCTGAAAAAATGGAGAAAGAGCTCTCTGTGAAATGGGAAAAGAGGTTGGAGAAGGAGACGAAGAATTGGGAGGCACAAGTCGAAACTGCAGTAGCCAGGGAAAAGGTCCTAGAATTTGAGGTAAACAGGCTGAAGCAAGTCTCAGGGGTAGTGACCAGAGAAGACACACCATACGAAGCTGAGACGCTGAACAGGAAGGAAGGAGATATGAATTATGCTAAGGTCATATCAGCCTGCAAAGAAGGACCAGGGAGTGGAAGGGAAGAGCAGATGGGTGCAGATGGAGAGGGAGATAGGTCGAATGCTGAGGCACAACCATGCTACCAAGAGCCACTGGAAAAATCAAGGGAGAAAATGACCACATACAGACAGGAACCAGAGTCACAGAGGGAGAGGCAATGGGAGGAGGAAAGGGCAAAATCAGTGATTATCCATGGGCTTCGGGAGAGAGAGAGGAAAGGACACACACTGAAAGACGGCAGGAAGAAAGAAAGGAGATTGAGAAAATCATCACGGAAATAGGGGGAGAAGACATGGATGAGATTGTAAATTTTCAGAGAATAGGGGGGTACTTGAAGGGGAGAAACCGACGGATCAAGCTGATTCTCAGGACAGAAACAGTGCGGAACAGGATCCTCCAAGAGAAACCACGGTTGAAAAGCTCGGAAGAGTACAAGAAGGTGTTCCTAGACAGAGACAGAACACAGACAGAGAGACAGCAGCTGAGGGAGAGGACAAAAAAGCGAAAGGAGCTAGGAAAGGAGACAAGGATGGAACCAGCAGAGGTCAGTCAGAGCAGAACAGAACAGCAAGGGCAAGCACACACACAACTATCCTCAGAACCCCACAACCTATCACACCATCCCAACACACAATACAATCCATACCCACAGCTTCCACCCAACCCCCAACCATAGAATCCCACAGTATGCTACCAGGTCTCCCACCCCCAAAGGCCCCCCAAACCACAGTGTTGGAAAGGAAACTGAAGGTATGGTACACAAACGCTGATGGAATAACAAACAAGTGGGAGGAGTGGCACGAAAGAGTCAAAGAGGCATCACCAGACATCATAGCGATCACAGAAACCAAGCTTACAGGTATGATAACAGATGCCATCTTTCCAGCGGGATACAAGATCCTGAGAAAATACAGAAGGAACAGGGGGGGTGGAGGAGTGGCATTGCTGATCAAACACCGATGGAATTTTGATGAGCTGGAGAGAGGAGACAGCAGAGAAGAAAGTGATTACATAGCGGGAACGCTTCACTCTGGTGGTCCCAAGGTGATAATTGCAGTGATGTATAACCCACCACAGAACAGCCGGAGGCCAAGGCAAGAGTATGACGAGAGCAATAGAGCGATGGTTGACACACTGGCTGCAGTAGCGAGAAGAGCTCATGCATGCAGGGCAAAGCTCCTGATCATGGGCGACTTTAACCACAAGGAGATCGAATGGGAGAACTTGGAGCCACATGGGGGCCAAGATACATGGAGGGCTAAAATGATGGAGGTGGTACTGGAAAACTTCATGTACCAACACGTAAGGGACACTACAAGAGAGAGAGAGGAGAGGATGAACCAGCAAGACTGGACTTATTATTCACCTTGAGTAGTGCAGATATTGAGGACATCACATGTGAAAGACCCGTTGGGGCCAGCGATCATGTGGTTTTGAGCTTCGAATACACAGTAGAGCTACAAGTGAAGGGGAAGCAGGAAGGCCAGGACAAATGAAACCAAACTACAGGAAAGGGGACTACACAGGAATGAGGAACTTCCTGAATGAGGTTCAGTGGGACAGAGAACTGGCAGGGAAGCCAGTTAATGAGAATATGGAATATGTAGCAACAATGTGTAAGGAGGCTGAGGAGAGGTTTGTACCCAAGGGTAACAGGAATAATGGAAAATCCAGGATGAGCCCATGGTTCACCCAAAGATGCAAGGAGGCAAAAACCAAGTGTGCTAGGGAATGGAAGAAATATAGAAGGCAAAGGACCCAGGAGAATAAGGAGAGCAGTCGTAGAGCCAGAAACGAATATGCACAGATAAGAAGGGAGGCCCAACGTCAATATGAAAACGACATAGCAGCAAAATCCAAATCTAACCCGAAGCTGTTATACAGCCACATCAGGAAGAAAACAACCGTCAAGGACCAGGTCATCAGGCTAAGGAAGGAAGGAGGAGAGACAACAAGAAATGACCGTGAAGTATGTAAGGAACTCAACAAGAGATTCAAAGAAGTGTTCACAGAGGAGACAGAAGGGGCTCCAGAAAGACGGAGAGGTGGGGTACATCACCATGTGCTGGACACAGTACACACAACCGAGGAAGAAGTGAAGAGGCTTCTGAGTGAGCTAGATACCTCAAAGGCAATGGGGCCAGATAACATCTCTCCATGGGTCCTGAGAGAGGGAGCAGAGGCGCTATGTGTACCCCTAACAACAATATTCAATACATCTATCGAAACAGGGAGATTGCCTGAGGCATGGAAGACAGCAAATGTGGTCCCAATCTTTAAAAAAGGAGACAGACATCGAAATCAATCTGACGACACTGGAGGACAGGAGAGATAGGGGGGACATGATAACGACTTACAAAATACTGAGAGGAATTGACAAGGTGGACAAAGACAGGATGTTCCAGAGACTGGACACAGCAACACGGGGACACAGTTGGAAGCTGAAGACACAGATGAATCAAAGGGATGTTAGGAAGTATTTCTTCAGCCACAGAGTAGTCAGGAAGTGGAATAGTTTGGGAAGTGATGTAGTGGAGGCAGGATCCATACATAGCTTTAAGCAGAGGTACGATAAAGCTCACGGTTCAGGGAGAGTGACCTAGTAGCGACCAGTGAAGAGGCGGGGCCAGGAGCTTGGACTCGACCCCTGCAACCTCAACTAGGTGAGTACAACTAGGTGAGTACGCACGCACGCACACACATGCACGCACGCACGCACACACATGCACGCACACACACAGATACATACATACACGCACGCACGAACACACACGCACGCACACACGCACGCACATACACACACACGCGCACACACACGCACGCACACACATATACACACACACGCACGCACACACATACACACACGCACGCACACACACACGCACACACACACGCACACACACGCACACACACACACGCACACACATACACACACGCACACTCACACACACACACACAAACACACACACACAAAACTGAACTGGAAGTTGAAAACACAGATGAGTCACAGGGATGTTAGAAAGTATTTCTTCAGCCACAGAGTTTTCAGGAAGTGTAATTGTCTGGAGAGTGAAGTGGCAGAGGCGGGATCCATACAAAGATTTAAGAAGAAGTACGACAGGGCTCTTAAAGCCAGGAGAGAATGGACCTAGTAGCGACTAGCGAAGATATAGGGCCAGGAGCTGCGACTCGACGAGACTCCTACACTTGTCTACACTTTTTGAAGGTTTCTACACTTGTTCCAGCAGTGTTTCTGATATGTTTTGGTAAGATGTTGAATAGTCCGGGGCCACGGATGTTGATATCGTGTTCCCTTATTGTGCCCACCGCACCCCTGCTTTTCAATGGGTTTATTTTACACTTTCTCCAATATCTCTCACTCCAGTATGTTGTTATGGCAGTGTGCAGATTTGTGACCAGGTCCTTGAGTACTTTCCAGGTATATATTATCATGTATCTCTCTCTCCTCCGCTCCAGTGAGTACGTTTATGACTAGTAGTTAATAAGATCACATTATAATGCATTTGTGTTTAGTTTTCCATCGTGTATGTTGGGTGTTCGTCGCCCCTCCATAACGGCCGGTTAACCTTGGGAAAAGGTTGGACAAGTGGGTGGGTGTAAAGTAAAAGGACACAAGTGCAACTAATGTGACATTTTATTGTGGCAACGTTTCGCTCTCCAGGAGCTTTATCAAGCTAATGGCTTGATAAAGCTCCTGGAGAGCGAAACGTTGCCACAATAAAATGTCACATTAGTTGCACTTGTGTCCTTTTACTTTACATATTGTCGGTAATTCTACCAACTTTATTACAAGTGGGTGGGTGGCAATGGTTGGTTTACAGAAAGACCTGCCTAGTATGGGCCAGTAGGCCTTCTGCAGTGTTCTTCCATTGTTATGCTAGACATCATCCAAGCTACTGAGACCAGTCACTTCAGTTCAACACTAACATCAACAATCAACACAAGAAGAATCACAGAAAACTGTCAGGCTGTGAACAGTGAGACACCCGAGGGATATAACTCGCTCGGTATACATATAAACTGAGTCACAGTCCTCGGTCTGTATACCGTAGAAATTACACATGAATGATATATAATATCGACAAGATGAAGAATTAGACACGTGCAGTATCTGGGTATATTTATTTGTAGATGTTTTTATCATCCATTCACTTATCAATACAAGTACATAACGTGAAGACTATATACCAAAGACGAGGTAATCCGTCCATCAGCCTCAGGTTGAGGGACTGATTACCTCATCCTCTGTACACACTTCTACAGTCTTCACATTATGTCCTTGTACTGATAAAGCCACTGGTTGGCGAAACGTCTATAAATAAAGATACCAAGATGTCGTACTTGTGTTTAATTGTTCGCCGAAGATCTTACAAACAAAATCAAACTGTATAATCACCTCAGACATTCCTTAGTGACATTAACAAGTGAACGGAATTCGACATGGCTCTCAGGTTGGACTAGCAGGCAGCAAGCACCAACAGCCTCAGTGATCAGGAGCCCCGGGGACCATGATCCCAGTAGTAGGTGAAACACACAGGACGGAAAGAAAGTTAAACCAGGAGCTTGGTCATCCCAGTAACTATTTCTAACTGGGAGGCCGTATTTAGATCACCTGCGTAGCCAGGTATTCCCAGCCAGGTGATGATTTATGCAGGAACTCGGAGTATTAGAGAAGAGCCGCCCTCACTCATGCACACAGATTATACGAGAGAGTGAGAGAGAGAGAGAGAGAGAGAGAGAGAGAGAGAGAGAGAGAGAGAGAGAGAGAGAGAGAGAGAGAGAGAGAGAGAGAGAGAGAGAGAGAGAGAGAGAGAGACGTACCAAGAGTGGAATGAGGCTTCTCACTATCCTCTAGGGGATCCTTAAGAGGAACGGAAGGTATTGCTTCCAGGGAGTAATTCCTCACGGGAAGACAGAGACAAAGAGAGAATCAGAATAAAAACTGAAAGCGTTGAAAATACTACAAAATATACTTGATAAAGAAGCATCATTGACGACTAATACAGAGCAGCAGCAGAACTACTCTTTCTCTCTCTCTCTCTCTCTCTCTCTCTCTCTCTCTCTCTCTCTCTCTCTCTCTCTCTCTCTCTCTCTCTCTCTCTCTCTCTCTCTCATCCTTGAGTCTCCCTCTAATTGATTCCTCTTTAATATCACACTAATTATAATTACTTAACTTCTCTTTTCATCTTCCAATCTCAGTTAATCTCATTACACTTCACTAAAACACTTCCCTCAAGATCATTTACACACTGAGGTGTGTATTTCCCAGTGTATATACACTCACAATTTACTTCAATCCCCATTTTAAGGTATTAAAGTATCCTTGACAGGTGGTGTACAGGTTACATGCAGCCTTAATGACCTATCGTGTCGTGGATAGTCTTCAAACCTAATAATCGAGCTAGCTTACGTCACCTTTCGCCTCCTCAGTGAACACCCTCGTCAATACTCGGAATATACAAATATTATATATATATATATATATATATATATATATATATATATATATATATATATATTTATATATATATATATATATATATATGATATATATATATATATATGACTTTATGGAATATAACAAAAAAGAACACCTTCAGTAAAGTTCACTGACTGAAGTGAGAAAAGGTCAGTATAAGGAATATTGAAGACTTGAAGAAGTAAAGACCACACTGGAACCTGCCCTTGACCTTCAGTATCGGTTCAGTACACATACTCTAAGAGCACTGTAGTTGAGGCAGTCAGTCCCTCAGCCTTGCAGAGCTGTACAGAGAAGACAGTGGAAGATCCCTTGACTTTACATTCACAAATAATGACAATGTTGTACTTAATTCTATCAAATGTATCAAAATCAGACCAGGAGCTATGAATCGACCTCTGCAACCACAATTCAGTGAGTACAAAGTAAACTTCAGACCTGCATACATCGACATCTCTGATCAACCAACACAAACCAACGTGATGGCGTCTTCAGCAAATTCAATTTCAACAATAAACACAGTAACTGAAAATAAACCATAACTTTACTGAAATAAGCCGGAAAGATGGTCTGAACATTATGAATTTACATCAGTGTCTTGGAAGGACGATTTTAAAGGCACAGAGAAAACAAAGGAAGATGCAGGTTAGAAAGGGAAAGACGCTTCCTCTAGAGACGAAGACGAAGAGTCACAGAACTTTTTAACCATCACAGACTTTCTCAAGAACAAGAATTTTCCTCAGAGACAAAAAGAAACACAGAGATAAAACTGAAAGAATCAGCAAGAGAACGAGTGAAAGAGAGAGAGAGAGAGAGAGAGAGAGAGAGAGAGAGAGAGAGAGAGAAATTCTTAATAATACACAAACATCCTTATTATGAAGTGCCACATATATTACTACACTATGCTCTCCTTTTTATGAGGTGCCACATATGAGAATCTGAACTCAGTGAGACACATGCAGGATGTGCCTGATGTCTGACTCCGGCACTGTGGCACTGGGCCACTGATAGACACAACACCACATGCCTGAGGATACTGCTCTGACCAATTAAGTCTTATCTTAGCTCTTCCCTACAGCAGTCTTACCTCACTGAGCGTTGGGATGCTGCAGAACAAGATGAACTCAGTTGTAAGCATCACCTCCGAAGTGGAACTACTCTCACTCACCTTTCATCCTTGATACTATCGAGTGGGAATCCATCTCACCCTTGATACTATCGAGTGGGTCTCCCTCTCATTCTTCACACTACAGAGTGGGATTCCTTCTCGCCTCCCTCTCATTCTTGATACTATCACTCTCCCATCCTGCTTCCATCTTCAGGTAAGTCTCCTAACACCTGTTGCCACTTTTCACCTTGCAATAAAATAGGTACCTGGGTATTACGCCGGGCATTAGGTTGTGTATTGTACATGTAAGTTTACTATTAATATAGTTATATTTTTATAAAAGTGGCTTTAAATCCCCTGCCTGATAATTAATACAAGTACTGATCGTTTGCTTGATATTTCTGGTGAAGAAGCAAGCTGGTCCCAGGTTGCTGTATTTTTTGATATTTTAAATGCCCCTAGACAGGCTGTTACCCCTTCGGCGCCAATATATATATTTACGTAACGTAATAGCTTCGTTACAGCAAAAAATAGTGGTAATAATAGTGGTACTAGTAATGGTAGCACCAGTGGTGGTGGTAGTATCAGTAGTAGTCATCGAAGTAATGGTGAAGCAGCAGTATAATAGTAGTAGCAGTTACAACTAAACTGTTGGGAAGAGAAAGCAGGTAGTAGTGGTAGTAGTGGTAGTGCACAAGAACAAAAAAGGAGAGGATCACTGCAGGAGAACTACTGACTCACGGGGGCTGGACAGAACGACCAGAGAACACAACCAACCAAGACAGATAAAACCAAGGAAGGAGAGGAGATAAAGACCAGGTCAAGTCACGAGTGTTCTGAAATTCAGAGCATTTGATAATGTAATGAGAAAGGAACGAATCTGCAAAGACGAAGTCAGGACTGAGAGTCATATCAGGAAAATTGTCTATAAAGGATGCTGCAACAAGACGGAGTCTGTGGCGGCGTCTGTGGCGGAGTCCGTGAAGGCTACAAGAAGAGTTGACGGTTCTGGCAGAGGACCATTTAATAGGATGACTAAACTCTAACATGACAGCGAAGAGTATCGACAAGGCTAACATTTTGGCGCTCTTGAAGTCAGAAAGTGAGAAGCCAGTTTCACCTGTGTGTTAGAGAGGACAAGAGGGGCAGGAAAAACACTGTAAGCATCAGTGACAGAAGGAGAATGAACTACATTCCTACGAAGGGTGTTAGCTGGGCTTAAAGTAACTTTGATATCTAAAAAGACGTAGTGCTGATAAGATATAGAAGACTGGAAATACAGGGAAGGAAAAGATGGACTGGATGAGGTTCCCCGGTATTGTCCCGGTCCGGGTCTTGTCCAGTGGGTGACCCGGCACCGGAGGCAAAGAACAGGAGATTTTCAAAAGAAGAGAGTTTGGGAGAGAAGAAAGTCCGTTGAGCACGTGAGTAGAGACAGAGCTGATGAAATCGTGAAGGCATCCAAGACGAGTTACGAAGCGTGGAAATTTCAGAGTCGAAAAATTGAAGGTCACAGACGCGGAGAACACGACGAGGGAGCATGGTAAGAAAAACACAGTGAATGTATATGCCACTGTGGACTGTCTTACAATAGACGGAAAAAGGAAAAGCCTGTAGGCGAGCGATGGACACGCACATCAGGGAGAGGAAGCAAGGAGAGTTGGACTCCCATTCAGCTTTGAACTTGATGGAAGGAGCAAGATTGTCGAGGACATGGAGGAAATGGTTGAAAGAGACTGGAGTCCATGAGGCCAAAGAGCAAAAAAGTCGTCTGTTATAGAGAAGCAGAGAGAAGGACGTACCCCCCCCCCCAACAGAAGTATCCCTTGAGGGGTGCTTCTGTTACAGCGGGTGTCAACAGAGGTTCCAATGATGGATACTTCCCTCGGAGGGTGTCAGAGGCCTCTTGAGGAATATTTCTGTTGAGTGTACCACTACCAATAACAGTGTAACACTACCACTAACAATGTAACACCACCACTAACAATGTAACACCACCACTAACAATGTAACACCACCACTAACAATGTAACACCACAGAGCTGAGTTTATCACTACCGGTAACAGTGTAACACCAGCAGACAGGAACCTGCCTCTCTCATCTCCTGTTGTATTACCTATTTACAGCTACAGGAACAGATCTATGCTAGTGTCGACCCTTCTTCCTTATTATTAGCACCTGACCTCCCAGGACGCCACCTACAACACTCACCTAACACCCAAGTACCTGCTTACTGCTTGGTGAACAGGGACAGTGGGTGCAAGAATACTAACACCCAGATACCTGCTTACTGCTTGGTGAACAGGGATAGTGGGTGTGAGAACACTAACACCCATGTACCTGCTTACTGCTAGGTGAACAGGGGCAGTGGATGTATGGAGACTTACCGGGTATTCGAACCCAGGAACTTTCGTTTGGGATCGGACTGCTGTAGCTACAGACCGTGTATTCACCTAGTCGTGGCTGTAGGGTCGAGTCTCGGCTCCTGGTCGCACCTCTCATTCACGAACTGTCACAGGAAATCAGTGACCTCACGGATTTTCTCGTACCTGCTCTTAAAACTGTGTATCACATCAGCTTCCACCATTTTTCATATTTTCTCCCCTTATACAGTGTGTCTGTCCTGAGTTTTCTGGGCATCTTGAACGTCCTGATTATATCTCACCCTGGTTCTCCTCTCCTCTAGTGTCACGGTTCAGGTCATTTATTTTTGCTCCAGGACTAGAATGGTAGCGAATCACTGGTAACTGTCAGTGTTGGCAGTCACTGCTTAGTAACCAGAGACCAGTATCACTGCTGTCAAATCACTGCTTAATGACCTCAGACCACCGCCACTGGCCCTGAGCCTACTGACTGCCTGGTCAACCAGGCAGGTCCTGTTGGTGAACCCGTTAGCTTACATATCCATCACAGCCTGGTTGATCTAGCACACAGCAGAGGTAGTGGTCTAGTTTCCTCTTGAAAACTTCTACACTGGTTCCACCTACATTTCTGATATCCGCTGACAGAAGGCTGGAAAATCTAGGACCATAAATGTTGATATAGTGCTCTCTTATTGTGCCTGCGGAGCCCGTGCTTTTCACCGGTGTTATTTCACACATCCTGACATACCTCTCGCTCCAGCATGTTGTTATGATAGTGTGTGGGTTTGGACAAGGCTCCCGTGTATCTTCCATGTGTATATTATCACGTATCATTCTTATTTTGTCTCATCAGAGTAAATGTCGAGATTTTCCAGGCGTTCTAAGTTCTTTAAACTCTATACTGGTTCTATGGCTGTCTTCAAGAGAGAGCTGGAGACGCACCTAAAGTCAGTATCTGACCAGGCGGGCTGTAGTTCGTACGCTGGTTTGCGCGAGGCCAGCAGTAACAGCCTGGTTGATCAGGCCCTGATCCACCGCGAGGCCTGGTCATTGACCGGGTCGCGGGGGCGCTGACCCCCGGAACATCCTCAAGGTATGGGTGGTAAGGCTGTCTATTTCTTGCAGCTGTCACCGGCGCTGTCACCCCCACTCAGTACTTACCCTGGGAGACCACATGTTATTTAAATAGCATTAAATAGCATCTCTTGCTTTGAGAGTTCTCCTCCTCCACCCTATTCTTCACCTCTTCCACCCTATGCTTCTCCTCGTCCACCCTATCCTTCTCCTCGTCCACCCTAACTTTCTCCTCGTCCACCCTATGCTTCTCTTCGTCCACCCTATGCTTCACCTCTTCCACCCTATGCTTCTCCTCGTCCACCCTATCCTTCTCCTCGTCCACCCTAACTTTCTCCTCGTCCACCCTATGCTTCTCTTCGTCCACCCTATGCTTCACCTCTTCCACCCTATGCTTCTCCTCGTCCACCCTATCCTTCACCTCGTCCACCCTATGCTTCACCTCGTCCACCCTATCTTTCTCCTCGTCCACCCTATCCTTCTCCTCGTCCACCCTAACTTTCTCCTCGTCCACCCTATCCTTCTCGTCTACCCTATCCTCCTCGTCCACCCTATCTTTCTCCTCGTCCACCCTATCCTTCTCCTCGTCCACCCTATCCTTCACCTCGTCCACGCTATGGTTCTCGTAAACCCTATGCTTTTATTCGTCCACTCTATGCTTCTAATCGTCCACCCTATCCTTCTCGTCCACCCTATCCTTCTCCTCGTCTCCCCTATCTTCCTCCTCGTAGTATTACCAGCAGCAGCAGTAGTAGTATCACCAGCAGCAGCACTACTAGTATCACCAGCAGCAGTAGTAATAGTATCACCAGCAGCAGCAGTAGTAGTATCACCAGCAGCAGCACTACTAGTATCACCAGCAGCAGTAGTAATAGTATCACCAGCAGCAGCAGTAGTAGTATCACCAGCAGCAGCACTACTAGTATCACCAGCAGCAGTAGTAATAGTATCACCAGCAGCAGCAGTAGTAGTATCACCAGCAGCAGCACTACTAGTATCACCAGCAGCAGTAGTAATAGTATCACCAGCAGCAGCAGTAGTAGTATCACCAGCAGCAGCAGTAGTAGTATCACCAGCAGCAGCACTACTAGTATCACCAGCAGCAGTAGTAGTAGTATCACCAGCAGCAGCACTACTAGTATCACCAGCAGCAGCAGTAGTAGTATCACCAACAGTAGTAGTATCACCAGCAGCAGCAGTAGTAGTATCACCAGCAGCAGTAGTAGTAGTATCACCAGCAGCAGCAGTAGTAGTATCACCAGCAGCAGCAGTAGTAGTATCACCAGCAGTAGTAGTATCACCAGCAGCAGCACTACTAGTATCACCAGCAGTAGTAGTATCACCAGCAGCAGCACTACTAGTATCACCAGCAGCAGCAGTAGTAGTATCACCAGCAGTAGTAGTATCACCAGCAGCAGCAGTAGTAGTATCACCAGCAGTAGCAGTAGTAGTATCACCAGCAGTAGTAGTATCACCAGCAGCAGCACTACTAGTATCACCAGCAGCAGCACTACTAGTATCACCAGCAGCAGCACTACTAGTATCACCAGCAGTAGTAGTATCACCAGCAGCAGCACTACTAGTATCACCAGCAGCAGCAGTAGCAGTATCACCAGCAGCAGCAGTAGTAGTATCACCAGCAGTAGTAGTATCACCAGCAGCAGCAGTACTACTATCACCAGCAGCAGCAGTAGTAGTATCACCAGCAGCAGTAGTAATATCACCAGCAGTAGTAGTATCACCAGCAGCAGCACTAGTAGTATCACCAGCAGTAGTAGTATCATCAGCAGTAGCACTACTAGTATCACCAGCAGCAGTAGTAGTAGTAGTATCACCAACAGCAGCAGTACTAGTATCATCAGCAGCAGCACAACTAGTATCACCAGCAGCAGCACTACTAGTATCACCAGCAGCAGCAGTAGTAGTATCACCAGCAGCAGTAGTAATATCACCAGCAGTAGTAGTATCACCAGCAGCAGCAGTAGTAGTATCACCAGCAGTAGCAGTAGTAGTATCACCAGCAGCAGCAGTAGTAGTATCACCAACAGCAGTAGTATCACCAGCAGCAGCACTACTAGTATCACCAGCAGCAGTAGTAGTAGTAGTATCACCAGTAGTAGTATCACCAGCAGCAGCACTAATAGTATCACCAGCAGCAGCACTACTAGTATCACCAGCAGCAGTAGTAGTAGTAGTATCACCAGCAGTAGTAGTATCACCAGCAGTAGTAGTATCACCAGCAGTAGTAGTATCACCAGCAGCAGCAGTAGTAGTATCACCAGCAGTAGTAGTATCACCAGCAGCAGCAGTAGTAGTATCACCAGCAGCAGCAGTAGTAGTATCACCAACAGCAGTAGTATCACCAGCAGCAGTAGTATCACCAGCAGCAGCAGTAGTAGTATCACCAGCAGCAGTAGTAGTAGTAGTATCACCAGCAGTAGTAGTATCACCAGCAGTAGTAGTATCACCAGCAGCAGCAGTAGTAGTATCACCAGCAGCAGTAGTAGTATCACCAGCAGCAGCAGTAGTAGTATCACCAGCAGCAGTAGTAGTAGTATCACCAGCATCAGTAGTAGTATCACCAGCAGCAGCACTACTAGTATCACCAGCAGCAGCAGTAGTAGTATCACCAGCAGCAGCACTACTAGTATCACCAGCAGCAGCAGTAGTAGTATCACCAGCAGCAGCAGTAGTAGTAGTATCACCAGCAGCAGTAGTAGTATCACGAGCAGCAGCAGTAGTAGTATCACCAACAGCAGTAGTATCACCAGCAGCAGTAGTATCACCAGCAGCAGCAGTACCACCAGCAGCAGTAGTAGTAGTATCACTAGCAGTAGTAGTATCACCAGCATCAGTAGTAGTATCACCAGCAGTAGTAGTATCACCAGCAGCAGCACTACTAGTATCACCAGCAGCAGCAGTAGTAGTATCACCAGCAGCAGCAGTAGTAGTATCACCAGCAGCAGTAGTAGTATCACTAGCAGTAGTAGTATCACCAGCAACAGTAGTAGTATCACCAGCAGTAGTAGTATCACCAGCAGCAGCACTACTAGTATCACCAGCAGCAGCACTACTAATATCACCAGCAGCAGCACTACTAGTATCACCAGAAATAGCAGTAGTTATATCACCAGCAGCAGCAGTAGTAGTGTCACCAGCAGCAGTAGTAGTATCACCAGCAGCAGCAGTAGTAATATCACCAGCAGCAGTAGTATCACCAGCAGCAGCAGTAGTAGTAGTACCACCAGCAGTAGTAGTATCACCAGAAGCAGTAGTAGTAGTAGTATCACCAGCAGTAGTAGTAATAGTATCACCAGCAGCAGCAGTAGTAGTATCACCAGAAGCAGTAGTAGTAGTATCACCAGCAGCAACAGTAGTAGTATCACCAGCAGTAGTAGTATCACCAGCAGCAGCAGTAGTAGTATCACCACCAGCAGTAGTAATAGTAATATCGCCAGCAGCAGTAGTATCACCAGCAGCAGCAGTAGTATCACCAGCAGCAGTAGTAGTATCACCAGAAGCAGTAGCAGTAGTAGTATCACCAGCAGTAGTAGTAATAGTATCACCAGCAGCAACAGTAGTAGTATCACCAGAAGCAGTAGTAGTAGTATCACCAGAAGCAGTAGTAGTAGTATCACCAGCAGTAGTAGTATCACCAGCAGCAGCAGTAGTAGTATCACCAGCAGCAGTAGTAATAGTAATATCGCCAGCAGCAGTAGTATCACCAGCAGCAGTAGTAGTATCACCAGCAGCAGCAGTAGTAGTATCACCAGCAGCAGTAGTAGTAGTATCACCAGCAGCAGCAGTAGTAGTATCACCAACAGCAGTAGTATCACCAGCAGCAGTAGTATCACCAGCAGCAGCAGTAGTAGTACCACCAGCAGCAGTAGTAGTAGTATCACTAGCAGTAGTAGTATCACCAGCATCAGTAGTAGTATCACCAGCAGTAGTAGTATCACCAGCAGCAGCACTACTAGTATCACCAGCAGCAGCAGTAGTAGTATCACCAGCAGCAGCAGTAGTAGTATCACCAGCAGCAGTAGTAGTATCACTAGCAGTAGTAGTATCACCAGCAACAGTAGTAGTATCACCAGCAGTAGTAGTATCACCAGCAGCAGCACTACTAGTATCACCAGCAGCAGCACTACTAATATCACCAGCAGCAGCACTACTAGTATCACCAGAAATAGCAGTAGTTATATCACCAGCAGCAGCAGTAGTAGTGTCACCAGCAGCAGTAGTAGTATCACCAGCAGCAGCAGTAGTAGTGTCACCAGCAGCAGTAGTAGTATCACCAGCAGCAGCAGTAGTAATATCACCAGCAGCAGTAGTATCACCAGCAGCAGCAGTAGTAGTAGTATCACCAGCAGTAGTAGTATCACCAGAAGCAGTAGTAGTAGTAGTATCACCAGCAGTAGTAGTAATAGTATCACCAGCAGCAGCAGTAGTAGTATCACCAGAAGCAGTAGTAGTAGTATCACCAGCAGCAACAGTAGTAGTATCACCAGCAGTAGTAGTATCACCAGCAGCAGCAGTAGTAGTATCACCACCAGCAGTAGTAATAGTAATATCGCCAGCAGCAGTAGTATCACCAGCAGCAGCAGTAGTATCACCAGCAGCAGCAGTAGTATCACCAGCAGTAGTAGTATCACCAGCAGCAGCAGTAGTAGTATCACCACCAGCAGTAGTAATAGTAATATCGCCAGTAGCAGTAGTATCACCAGCAGCAGCAGTAGTATCACCAGCAGCAGCAGTAGTATCACCAGCAGCAGTAGTAGTATCACCAGACGCAGTAGCAGTAGTAGTATCACCAGCAGTAGTAGTAATAGTATCACCAGCAGCAACAGTAGTAGTATCACCAGAAGCAGTAGTAGTAGTATCACCAGAAGCAGTAGTAGTAGTATCACCAGCAGTAGTAGTATCACCAGCAGCAGCAGTAGTAGTATCACCAGCAGCAGTAGTAATAGTAATATCGCCAGCAGCAGTAGTATCACCAGCAGCAGTAGTAGTATCACCAGCAGCAGCAGTAGTAGTATCACCAGCAGCAGTAGTAGTAGTATCACCAGCAGCAGCAGTAGTAGTATCACCAGCAGTAGTAGTATCACCAGCAGTAGTAGTATCACCAGCAGCAGTAGTAGTATCACCAGCAGCAGTAGTAATAGTAATATCGCCAGCAGCAGTAGTATCACCAGCAGCAGTAGTAGTATCACCAGCAGCAGCAGTAGTAGTATCACCAGCAGCAGCAGTAGTAGTATCACCAGCAGCAGCAGTAGTAGTATCACCAGCAGCAGCAGTAGTAGTATCACCAGAAGCAGTAGTAGTAGTATCACCAGCAGCAGCAGTAGTAGTATCACCAGAAGCAGCAGTAGTAGTATCACCAGCAGCAGTAGTAGTAGTAGTATCACCAGCAGCAGTAGTATCACCAGCAACAGCAGTAGTAGTATCACCAGCAGCAGTAGTAGTATCACCAGCAGCAGTAGTAGTATCACCAGCAGCAGTAGTATCACCAGCAGCAGCAGTAGTAGTATCACCAGCAGCAGCAGTATCATCAGCAGCAGCAGTACTAGTATCACCAGCAGCAGCACTACTAGTATCACCAGCAGCAGCAGTAGTAGTATCACCAGTAGCAGCACTACTAGTATCACCAGCAGTAGTAGTAGTAGTATCACCAGCAGCAGCAGCAGTAGTAGTATCACCAGCAGCAGCAGTAGTAGTAGTATCACCAGCAGCAGTAGTAGTAGTATCACCAGCAGCAGTAGTATCATCAGCAGCAGCAGTACTAGTATCACCAGCAGCAGTAGTAGTAGTATCACCAGCAGCAGTAGTATCACCAGCAGCAGCAGTAGTAGTATCACCAGCAGCAGCAGTAGTAGTAGTATCACCAGCAGCAGCAGTAGTAGTATCACCAGCAGCAGTAGTAGTAGTATCACCAGCAGTAGTAGTATCACCAGCAGCAGCACTACTAATATCACCAGCAGTAGTAGTATCACCAGCAGCAGCAGCAGTAGTATCAGCAGCAGCAGCAGTAGTAGTATCACCAGCAGCAGCAGTAGTAGTATCACCAACAGCAGCAGGACTGGGACTCCTAGTGGATCAAGATCTGATCAACCAGGCTGTTACTGCTGGCCGCGCGCAGTGCAATGTAGGAACCACAGTTTGGCTGGTCAGGAACTGATAAGAGGAGCCTATTAAATTCCGTCTTGAACACAGCCAGAGGGTTGATGATAATTCCCTTTATGCGGGAAGGGTGGACGTTGAACAGTCGGGGACCTCTGACACTCAAAGTGTTTCCTCCTAGTGGAGGTATTTTACACAATCTGCCAAGTCTCTCGTTGTCATTTTGAGTGATTGCAGTGTGCAGGTTTGAAGCCAGTCCTTTCATCATTTTCCAGTTGTAAATTATGATGTAGCTTTCTCGCCTGCGTTCCAAGCATTACAGCTGAAGGGGCTTCAAGCATTCCCAGTATTTCATATGTTTAACTGACTGAGTGTATACAGGCAGTGAAAGTTCTCTGTACGTTTCCAGCTCAGCAATCTGTCCTGCCTTGCAAGGTCCGTCAGTATACGGCAGTATTCCAGCCTGGAAAGAACACGTAACTTAATGAGTATCATCACTGGCTCAGTACCTGTCTTCAAAGTTCTAGTTATCCTGACTATCATTTCCCTTGTGGCAGAAATGGCAACACTGCAGTGATCTTTGAACGTGAGATCTTCTGACATCATTACTCCCAAGTCTCGCACATGGGGCTTTTGCTCTATTAAATGCTCTGAGTTTGTCTTGTACTCTGCTACAGTCTTTATTTCAGCCAGTCTTCCATATTAGAAACTAAACTTTTTCGCTAAATAATATTGATGTCTGAGGCTCAATGGAAGACTTGATTTATATAGTCTTGAAGATTCGCCGTATCTTCGACGGACGCCATTATCACAGAGATTCTGGCGTCATCATCAACGGAAGTTACGGTGCTATGATTTATGTCCTCGTGAGTGTTGGATATAAGTATGACAAACAAAAATGGAACGAGTACCTTGCCTTCAGGAACAGAACTTTTCACTGTGGCAGCCTCCGACTTCACTGATTACTAACACTCTCTTGATTCTATTTGTTAAGAAGTTGAATATCCATCTGCCCACTTTTCCAGGGTGGCAGTAAACCTGAGGGGGGAGAGATACCTCAGCACCGCGTTTAAACCTTCACTCTCCTCAGGAGTCCCCAGAGCAAAGGTAACCCAGCTTCCTGATACATTTGGGTTGGCCGAGACTATCCACTAAAACAGATCACCTTTCCTGCAGGCAGACAGCAGCCATTACCTCTCACTGCCCAGGAATAACAATGCCTCTCCTCCACCTACAGTGTCTTCACTACACCAACAATACCTCCACTCCACCTACAGTGTTTTCACTACACCAACAATACTTCTACTCC
This sequence comes from Cherax quadricarinatus, assembly GCF_038502225.1. Classification (NCBI taxonomy): domain Eukaryota; kingdom Metazoa; phylum Arthropoda; class Malacostraca; order Decapoda; family Parastacidae; genus Cherax; species Cherax quadricarinatus. The sequence goes on along the minus strand of NC_091337.1, from coordinate 9,800,042 downwards.
ACCAACATAAAATAACCCACCTCACTCACATACATCTTAAAATATAGTCGTACTGCCTGTGGGGAGGTAGCGACCATTTATATACCCCATCTTTACTACTCAGTTTTCTGTAGTGTCATCATTGGCACTATGCCAGTGGTGACACTGACACACGTAGCCTGGTCTAGGGCCGAGCGGTGGTGGTGGTCAGGACCCCTGGAACTGACTACTGCTAGACCAAAGCTAGAAGAAAGTCTGTATGTATGTGTTCGGGTCGTCACTCATGTACGTGAACATCCCTTGTCATACCTGATACCTGAAGGATACCTGGAGGGTGTTTCCGGAGGTCAAAACCCCTGCTGTCTAGTCCTAGACCAGGCCTTCCTGCGGATCCAGGCCTGATCAACTAGGCTGTTACTGCTGGCCGAACGCAGTCCAAAGCACGTACCAGGAGGGCGCTGAAAAGTCGGGGACCTCTGACACTCATCCAGTTAAATCTTAAGTGTACTCGTCCCATCATACACACTACACACCATACACATTACTCACCATACACATATACACTCACATGGTCAGCGCCAACCATACCTGAAACACGGAAAACACACATGATAAAAATCGTACACGAGAACCATTTATGAAGTTATTACTGAAGTTAATTAGACTATTATTGAAGTTACTGTTGAAGTTACTACTGAAGTTGCTATTGAAGTTACTGTTGAAGTTACTGTTGAAGTTGCTATTGAAGTTACTATTGAAGTTGCTATTGAAGTTACTATTGAAGTTACTACTGAAGTTACTACTGAAGTTACTACTGAAGTTACTACTGAAGTTACTACTGAAGTTACTACTGAAGTTACTATTGAAGTTACTATTGAAGTTACTATTAAAGTTACTACTGAAGTTACTACTGAAGTTACTACTGAAGTTACTATTGAAGTTACTATTGAAGTTACTGTTGAAGTTGCTATTGAAGTTACTATTGAAGTTGCTATTGAAGTTACTATTGAAGTTACTACTGAAGTTACTATTAAAGTTACTACTGAAGTTACTACTGAAGTTACTATTGAAGTTACTACTGAAGTTACTATTAAAGTTACTACTGAAGTTACTACTGAAGTTACTACTGAAGTTACTATTCAAGTTACTATTGAAGATACTATTGAAGTTACTATTGAAGTTACTACTGAAGTTACTATTGAAGTTACTACTGAACTTACTATTGAAGTTACTATTGAAGTTACTACTGAAGTTACTATTGAAGTTACTATTGAAGTTATTACTGAACTTACTATTGAAGTTACTATTGAAGTTACTACTGAAGTTACTACTGAAATTACTATTGAAGTTACTACTTAAGTTACTATTGAAGTTACTATTGAAGTTACTACTGAAATTACTATTGAAGTTACTACTTAAGTTACTATTGAAGTTACTATTGAAGTTACTAAAGTTACTATTGAAGTTATTATTGAAGTTACTATTCATAGTTGCTATAACTACCCTGATAGTTTCCTATCCACTCAGTTAGGTCTAAGACCAGACAAAGATAGACCTACTAGGTTAGTTCATTAGGTTTGACGCCTATCGACTGCACGAGGGTTGCAAATCACCTGTACACCACTAGTCAAGAATACTTTAATACTTATAATAACGATTAAGTCAAATCCTCAGTGTATGTACACAGACATACACCTCTCAGTGTATATACACTGACATACACCTCTCAGTGTATGTACACAGACATACACCTCTCAGTGTATATACACTGACATACACCTCTCAGTGTATGTACACTGACATACACCTCTCAGTGTATATACACTGACATACACCTCTCAGTGTATATACACTGACATACACCTCTCAGTGTATATACACTGAGAAATAAACAAGAAAGTGGCATCAGTATATTACATAAAAGTGAAAAAGTCTGAAGTAATGTGAGACAGTTCTGTTCTTTCTTAAACAAGTGGAAACACTGAAAAACATAACAATTACAAAACAAAAAACTAATTTTTAACATGTTAAATGTAAGAGAGAGAGAGAGAGAGAGAGAGAGAGAGAGAGAGAGAGAGAGAGAGAGAGAGAGAGAGAGAGAGAGAGAGAGAGAGAGAGAGAGAGAGAGAGCTGGCGCAGATCAATAAGAGGGACCTCCAGCCTCCCTACCGTTCAACCACCACCACCACAACTACCACTATCAACCACCACCACCACAACTACCACTATCAACCACCACCACCACAACCACCACTATCAACCACCATCACCACAACCACCACTATCAACCGCCACCACCACAACCACCACTATCAACCACCATCACCACAACCACCACTATCAACCACCACCACCACAACCACCACTATCAACCACCATCACCACAACTACCACTATCAACCACCACCACCACAACCACCACTATCAACCACCATCACCACAACCACCACTATCAACCACCACCACCACAACCACCACTATCAACCACCATCACCACAACTACCACCACCGTCAAAATTACCCCCTCCCCCCCCGCTTTAGAGCAACATCTCTGAAGAACACGATCGAGACAAAAAGTGAACACCAAGAACACAGAACAAGAACAGTTGAAGAAACTCTCCTGGTTGAACTGAGAAGTGTGTCTGAACACTGAAACATCTCTCAACATCATACAACATTACTCCACTTCACACATCTCTCAACATTACTCAACATCTCTCAACATCACACATCACTCAACATATCTCAACATCACACATCACTCAACATCACATCTCTCAACATCACACATCACTCAACATCACATCTCTCAACATCACACATCTCTCAACATCACACATCTCTCAACATCACACATCTCTCAACATTACTCAACATCACACATCACTCAACATCACACATCACTCAACATCACGCATCTCTCAACATCACTCAACATCACACATCACTCAACATCACGCATCTCTCAACATCACTCAACATCACACATCACTCAACATCACGCATCTCTCAACATCACACATCTCTCAACATCACTCAACATCACACATCACTCAACATCTCTCAACATCACTCAACATCACACATCTCTCAACATCACACATCACTCAACATCACACATTATTCAACATCTCTCATCACTCAACATCACGCATCTCTCAACATCACACATTACTCAACATCGCTCAATATCACTCACCATCACTCAACATCACACATCACTCAACATCACACATCACTCAACATCACGCATCTCTCAACATCACACATCACTCAACATCACACATCACTCAACATCACACATCACTCAACATCACACATTACTCAACATCTCTCATCACTCAACATCACACATCTCTCAACATCACACATCACTCAACATCACACATTATTCAACATCTCTCATCACTCAACATCACGCATCTCTCAACATCACACATTACTCAACATCGCTCAATATCACTCACCATCACTCAACATCACACATCACTCAACATCACACATCACTCAACATCACACATTACTCAACATCTCTCATCACTCAACATCACACATCACTCAACATCACACATCACTCAACATCACTCAACATCACACATCACTCAACATCACACATCACTCAACATCACGCATCTCTCAACATCACACATCACTCAACATCACACATCTCTCAACATCACACATCACTCAACATCACACATTACTCAACATCTCTCATCACTCAACATCACACATCTCTCAACATCACACATCTCACCATCACTCAACATCACACATCACTCAACATCTCTCATCACTCAACATCACACATCTCTCAACATCACACATCTCACCATCACTCAACATCACACATCACTCAACATCTCTCATCACTCAACATCACACATCTCTCAACATCACACATCTCACCATCACTCAACATCACACATCACTCAACATCTCTCATCACTCAACATCACACATCACTCAACATCACACAACATTACTCAACATCCCACATCTCTAAACATCACACATTACTCAACATCGCTCAACATCACACATTACTCAACATCTCTCAACATCACACATTACTCAACATCGCTCAACATCACACATTACTCAACATCACACATCACACATTACTCAGCATCACACATCACACATTACTCAACATCGCTAAACATCACACAACATCGCTCAATATCACACATCACACATTACTCAACATCACACATCACACATTACTCAGCATCACTCAACATCACACATTACTCAACATCGCTCAACATCACACATTACTCAACATCGTTCAACATCACACATCGCTCAACATCTGTCAACATCACTCAACATTACTCATCACACAACATTACTCATCACTCAACATCACACATCACTCATCACACAACACTCAACACCACACATTACTCAACATCACACATTACTCAACATCACACATTACTCAACATCACACATTACTCAACATCACACATCACTCAACATCACACAACATCACTCAACATCACACAACATCACTCAACATCACTCAACATCACACATCACTCAACATCACACAACATCACACAACATCACACAACATCACACAACATCACTCAACATCACACAACATCACTCAACATAGGCAAAACGCACAACTTTGCTCACTGGTAATGAGGTACGAAGGTAATCCTGACAAGCGTGGTTGTAATGCTGTTACGTAATATTACTACCTACTAGCACTGCTCTGGCCACCCACCACCCACTACCACCATCCACCACCACCTACCACCAACCACCATCAACCACCACCATCCACCACCACCCACTATCGCCACCATCCACCACCACCCACTATCACCACCACCACCCACTACCACCAACCATCACCGCCTACCACCATCACCACCATCCACCACCACCACCCACTACCACCACCATCCACCACCACCCACTACCACCACCATCCACCACCACCCACTACCACCAACCACCATCAACCACCACCATCCACCACCACCCACTACCACCACCATCCACCACCACCCACTACCACCAACCACCATCAACCACCACCATCCACCACCACCCACTACCACCACCATCCACCACCACCCACTACCACCATCCACCACCACCACCCACTACCACCAACCACCACCATCCACCACCACCACCCACTACCACCAACCATCACCGCCTACCACCATCACCACCATCCATCACCACCACCTACCACCACCATCTGCTGGATGTGTTGACCACCTAACTCGCTTCCATCACCTTGCCTTTAATTAAACCATTTCAAATGCCAATGTTTTTTTAAAACCAGTGTTTTTTTAGCTGATTATTATTTGCCTGTGATATTATTATTATTATTATTATTATTATTATTATTATTATTATTATTATTATTATTATTATTGTTAGTTTTGTTGTTGTTACTATTGCTATTATCATTATTATCAATATTATTATTATTATTATTATTATTATTATTGCTATTATCATTATTATTATCAATATTATTATTATTATTATTTACTTGGAAGTACTTAAAGGACCAAAAGTTGTTTACCTTTTAGTATCAAGGGAATTTTAGGTTTCTTCCTCTTAAACATAAGGGATCCTACCAGAAGAGTAGCGAGTGTCCACAAGAGACAGTTCTTGATCAAGCAGGCTGTGGTTTTTACGCTGGAGTGCATGCACACATCACCAACAGCCTGACTGACCAAGCCGTCGATCAGGAAGTCTGCACTGAGGGACCATAAATCCACGCTAGTGTTGTGTAAGAATCTTCTCATCTTCACCCATAAATCCACGCTAGTGTTGTGTAAGAATCTTCTCATCTTCACCCATAAATTCACGCTGGTGTTGTCTAAGAATCTTCTCATCTTCACCCATAAATCCACGCTGGTGTTGTGTAAGAATCTTCTCATCTTCACCCATAAATCCACGCTGGTGTTGTGTAAGAATCTTCTCATCTTCACCCATAAATCCACGCTGGTGTTGTGTAAGAATCTTCTCATCTTCACCCATAAATCCACGCTAGTGTTGTGTAAGAATCTTCTCATCTTACAAGTGCACCAATATTGTTTTGTTTACAATCTTCTCCACAAGTTTTGAGAATATTCATGTTAGAGATACTGACCTGGAGTTCTTTCTCCAATGTTTATGTATATATATGGAGAACATTTGACATTTCCCAGTTTTCTGACAGCTGTTCGTGACTGGTCAGACTGGTTGTATATCATTGTTATTGTGTTATGGTCAGACTGGTTGTATATCATTGTTATTGTGTTATGGTCAGACTGGTTGTATATCATTGTTATTGTGTTATGGTCAGACTGGTTGTATATCATTGTTATTGTGTTATGGTCAGACTGGTTGTATATTTTTGTTACTGTGTTATGGTCAGACTGGTTGTATATCATTGTTATTGTGTTATGGTCAGACTGGTTGTATATCATTGTTATTGTGTTATGGTCAGACTGGTTGTATATCATTGTTATTGTGTTATGGTCAGACTGGTTGTATATCATTGTTATTGTGTTATGGTCAGACTGGTTGTATATCATTGTTATTGTGTTATGGTCAGACTGGTTGTATATCATTGTTATTGTGTTATGGTCAGACTGGTTGTATATCATTGTTATTGTGTTATATGTAAAATGACCCCAATAAAAAGTAGGGGCGCCATTGGTACACTAAGGGAAAACACCATAAGTGTCCGGGGCCCAAGACTGTTCAACAGCCTCCCATCAAGCATTAGGGGAATTGCCAATAAACCCCTGGCTGCCTTCAAGAGAGAGCTGGACAGATACCTAAAGTCAGTGCCGGATCAGCCGGGCTGTGGCTCGTACGTTGGACTTCGTGAGGCCAGTAGTAACAGCCTAGTTGATCATGCCCTGATCCATCGGGAGGCCTGGTCATGGACCGGGCCGCGGGGGCGTTGATCCCCGGAATAACCTCCAGGTAACCTCCAGGTAGTCCACTAACAACCAGGTACACTAACAACCAGGTACCTACTTGGTGCTAGGACCTAGCACCACGTTCACCTAGCAGCTAGGTGAACGTGAACAGCAGGTGTAAGAAAACACGCTCAGCATTTCCTCCTGTGTCGGGGATCGAACCACGGACACTCAGTGTATGAGGTTGTCAACCAAGCCATATAACACACTTCTGTCATTGTGTCTCAGTGCTCCAGCATCATCACCTGCTCTTTCAAAGTGGTCTAGCTGTGACTATGGAGTACCTTCATATACCTTTGATGAGTTTCGTGAGTCCTTCTACTCCCGGAGCCCGGCCATGTGCCAGGCTCGTCTGGTGCTAGCTTTGCTGGTTGGTGGGTGGGTAGTGTAGACGAGGGTGGATGGGTAGAGTAGTAGATAGTAGATGGTAGGTGAGGGGGGAGAGAGAGAGAGAGAGAGAGAGAGAGAGAGAGAGAGAGAGAGAGAGAGAGAGAGAGAGAGAGAGAGAACATAAGAAAGAAGGAACACAGCAACAGGCCTACTGACCCATGCGAAGCAGGTCCATGCCACCCCCGGCCTAGAACAATGACCACCTAGTCGGGTCACTTCCACTTAAGGAAGGAGCACGGCATCAGACCTGGTAGCCCAAGCTAGTCAGGTCACACCCACCCAAACCCACTCATGTATTTGTCCAACCTATTTTTAAAACTACACAAGGTCTTAGCCTCTATAACAGTACTCGGGAGTTTGTTCCACTCATCCACAACTCTATTACCAAACCAGTACTTTCCTATATCCTTCCTGAATCTGAATTTTTCCAACTTAAATCCATTGCTGCGAGTCCTGTCTAGGCTAGATATTTTCAGCACACTATTTACATCCCCTTTATTTATTCCTGTCTTCCATTTATACACCTCAATCATATCACCCCTAATTCTACGTCTTTCTAGAGAGTGCAGATTCAGGGCCCTCAGTTTATCCTTATAGGGAAGATTTCCGATACATGGGATCAACTTTGTCAACCTCCTCTGTACGTTTCCCAGTGCGGATGTGACATAGTTCCGTGTAGCCTACAAGACCTGGTATGTGGAGAGTCAGTCACAACAGTGTCAAAGACCAGGGAGGTACTGCAGGGTCATAAGATAAGATTTCGTTCGGATTTTTAACCCCGGAGGGTTAGCCACCCAGGATAACCCAAGAAAGTCAGTGCGTCATCGAGGACTGTCTAACTTATTTCCATTGTGGTCTTCAATCTTGTCCCCCAGGATGCGACCCACACCAGTCGACTAACAACACCCAGGTACCTATTTACTGCTAGGTGAACAGGACAATAGGTGTAAGGAAACGTGTCGAAATGTTTCCACCCGCCGGGAATCGAACCCGGGCCCTCCGTGTGTGAAGCGGGAGCTTTAGCCACCAGGCCACCGGGAAACAGTGAGGGGAAGTGAAGTAAGGGAGGGGGTGAGTCGAATTAATAAAAGAGGAATGGGACACTAAAAGCTGAGGATCAGAGAAAAGTGGAATGACATGGTGGAGGTGGAAGGGGAGAGGGGAAGTGGAAGGGGAGAGGGGAGGTGGAAGGGGGTAAGGGAAGTAGGGTACACCAGCAGCAGGCTGCCTTAACACTCTAACGTAAACACATACCAGGGAAAAGTGAAGTAACTGCCCCTTCTCTCACTCTCACTAAGTCACTCTCTCACTCTCACTAAGTCACTCTCTCACTCTCACTAAGTCACTCTCTCACTCTCACTAAGTCACTCTCTCACTCTCACTAAGTCACTCTCTCACTCTCACTAAGTCACTCTCTCACTCTCACTAAGTCACTCTCTCACTCTCACTAAGTCACTCTCACTCACTCACAATCACTCTTTCACTCACTCTCACACAATCACACTCACACACACAGTCACTCTCACTTTGACACGCTCTCACTATCAAACTCATTAAAACACTCACACACACACTTTGTGGAATGCATGTTCAACCAGACTGTTGCTGCTGGAGGTCCAATGGCCCACACATCCATCACAGTCTGGTTGATCTGGCGCTTGGTAACGGTAGCGATTCAGTTTCCTCTTGAGAATTTCTACACTAGCTCCAGCAATATTTCTGATACCTGCTGGTAGTAGAATGGTAACTGCTGGTAGCAGGTTGATATCTGCTGGTAGCAGGTTGATATCTGCTGGTAGCAGGTTGATATCTGCTGGTAGCAAGGTGATATCTGCTGGTAGCAGGTTGGTATCTGCTGGTAGCAGGTTGATATCTGCTGGTAGCAGGTTGATATCTGCTGGTAGCAAGGTGATATCTGCTGGTAGCAGATTGGTATCTGCTGGTAGCAGGGTAATATCTGCTGGTAGCAGGTTGGTATCTGCTGGTAGCAGGGTGATATCTGCTGGTAGCAGGTTGGTATCTGCTGGTAGCAGGGTGATATCTGCTGGTAGCAGGTTGGTATCTGCTGGTAGCAGGGTGATATCTGCTGGTAGCAGGTTGGTATCTGCTTGTAGCAGGTTGATATTTGTTAGTAGAAGAATAATATCTGCTGGTAGCAGGTTGGTATCTGCTGGTAGCAGGTTGGTATCTGCTGGTAGCAGGTTGGTATCTACTGGTAGCAGGTTGGTATCTACTGGTAGCAGGTTGGTATCTACTGGTAGCAGGTTGGTATCTACTGGTAGCAGGTTGGTATCTGCTGGTAGCAGGTTGGTATCTACTGGTAGCAGGTTGGTATCTGCTGGTAGCAGGTTGGTATCTACTGGTAGCAGGTTGGTATCTACTGGTAGCAGGTTGGTATCTGCTGGTAGCAGGTTGGTATCTACTGGTAGCAGGTTGGTATCTGCTGGTAGCAGGTTGGTATCTACTGGTAGCAGGTTGAATAGTTTTGGACCACGGATATTGGTAGTGTTCACTTTTTGTGTTCATGTTTTACACTGGGTTTAATTTAACCATTCTATCATATCTCTCAGTCCAGTATGCTGTTATGGTGGTGTGTAAGTTTGGAACGATATCTTTCAGTATACATTATCGGGTTTCTTTCTCTTCTTTGCTCCACAGAGTATATTACCATCTCTCATAAAACGTTCCCATTAGTTTAAAGACTTCGTTGATTCTATGTATGCGGTAAATGACGTCTGCATCTGTCCCAGCTCTGATATATCTCTCCCGCCCTGAACGGGGCCGTCAACACTGAACAATACTCCAGGTGAGAGAACACAAGTGATATGAGTAATGTCAACACAAACATTATTTTTAAGAAGCTTGATTCAATTATGTTTCTCTCATCCACAGACCTGCTTGACACAACTTTCTCGGCCTTTTGAAAATCAATTGGGTGGTTAAAATCACTCACATTCGCTTTGTTGTGTTCTCTAAACAGAAAGTCATCTGATTATTCTGAATTGGTCTTTTACACGTTTCTTATCTTCTGTGACACTGGTCTCTCAGCATCCTCTCTTGTCTTTTATTGTCTCTGTTCATCCTCTGTTTGTGGTTACCAATCGTTCGTTTGTTTGATACGTGAGTGTGAGGTGTTGTGTGTTCCTGAGTGTGTGTTGTTTGTTAATGAGTGTGAGTGTGCTGTGTGTTCCTGAGTGTGTCGTGTGTGTTCCTGAGTGTGTTGTGTGTGTTCCTAAGTGTGAGTGTGCTGTGTTCCTGAGTGTGAGTGTTGTGTTTCTGAGTGTGCCGTGTGTGTTCCTGAGTGTGTTGTTTGTGTGTTCCTGAGTGTGCCGTGTGTGTTCCTGAGTGTGTTGTTTGTGTGTTCCTGAGTGTGAGTGTGTTGTGTGTGTGTGTTCCTGAGTGTCAGATGTTATATGTTGTTATGGCTATCTTGATCCTAGTGTATTTCTTCAAGCTGTGTAGTTGTTCCTTGTGTGTTGCTGTTGCCTGTGTGTTGCTGTTGCCTGTGTGTTGCTGTTGCCTGTGTGTTGTTGTTGCCTGTGTGTTGTTGTTGCTTGTTGTTTCATCACAGTGGATCACTCCACTACTTCCCTCTTCTCTCTCCTGCTCTACACACATATTTCTATCTTTCACTAATTCTTTAATCTCTATCTCCTTCATTTTCCCATTTTCATTCACTTCCGGTAAGATAAATAAGAGAGAGGGTATAAGTTAAAAACACAGATGAGTTACAGGGATGTCAGGATGTATTTCTTCAGCCTCAGAGTGGCCAGGAAGTGGAATAACTTGGACAACAAAGTGGAAGAGGAAGGAACTACACATAACTTTAAGAATATGCCACCATACAGTGCCACCACTACCACTATACAGTGCCACCACCACCACCATACAGTGCCACCCACCACCACCATACAGTGCCACCACTACCACTATACAGTGCCACCACCACCACCATACAGTGCCACCACCACCATACAGTGCCACCACCACCATACAGTGCCACCACTACCACCATACAGTGCCACCACTACCACCATACAGTGCCACCACTACCACTATACAGTGCCACCACCACCACCATACAGTGCCACCACCACCACCATACAGTGCCACCACTACCACTATACAGTGCCACCACCACCACCATACAGTGCCACCACCACCATACAGTGCCACCACCACCATACAGTGCCACCACTACCACCATACAGTGCCACCACTACCACCATACAGTGCCACCACTACCACTATACAGTGCCACCACCACCACCATACAGTGCCACCACCACCATACAGTGCCACCACCACCACCATACAGTGCCACCACTACCACCATACAGTGCCACCACTACCACCATACAGTGCCACCACCACCACCATACAGTGCCACCACTACCACTATACAGTGCCACCACCACCACCATACAGTGCCACCACCACCATACAGTGCCACCACCACCACCATACAGTGCCACCACTACCACCATACAGTGCCACCACTACCACCATACAGTGCCACCACCACCACCATACAGTGCCACCACTACCACCATACAGTGCCACCACTACCACCATACAGTGCCACCACCACCACCATACAGTGCCACCACTACCACTATACAGTGCCATCACCACCACCATACAGTGCCACCACCACCACCATACAGTGCCACCACTACCACCATACAGTGCCACCACCACCACCATACAGTGCCACCACTACCACTATACAGTGCCACCACCACCACCATACAGTGCCACCACCACCATACAGTGCCACCACCACCATACAATGCCACCACTACCACTATAAAGTGCCACCACTACCACTATACAGTGCCACCACCACCATACAGTGCCACCACTACCACTATACAGTGCCATCACCACCACCATACAGTGCCACCACCACCACCATACAGTGCCACCACTACCACTATACAGTGCCACCACCGCCACCATACAGTGCCACCACTACCACTATACAGTGTCACTACCACCACCATACAGTGCCACCACTACCACTATACAGTGCCACCACCACCATACAGTGCCACCACTACCACTATACAGTGCCACCACCGCCACCATACAGTGCCACCACTACCACTATACAGTGCCGCCACCACCACCATACAGTGCCACCACTACCACTATACAGTGCCACCACCACCACCATACAGTGCCACCACTACCACTATACAGTGCCACCACCACCACCATACAGTGCCACCACTACCACTATACAGTGCCACCACCGCCACCATACAGTGCCACCACTACCACTATACCGTGCCACCACCACCACCACCATAGTGCCACCACTACCACTATACAGTGTCACTACCACCACCATACAGTGCCACCACCACTATACAGTGCCACCACCACCATACAGTGCCACCACTACCACTATACAGTGTCACTACCACCACCATACAGTGCCACCACTACCACTATGCAGTGCCACCACCACCACCACCACCATACAGTGCCACCACTACCACTATACAGTGCCGCCACCACCACCACCATACAGTGCCACCACTACCACTATACAGTGTCACCACCACCACCATACAGTGCCACCACTACCACTATGCAGTGCCACCACCACCACCATACAGTGCCACCACTACCACTATACAGTGCCACCACCACCACCATACAGTGCCACCACTACCACTATACAGTGCCACCACCACCATACAGTGCCACCACTACCACTATACAGTGCCACCACCACCATACAGTGCCACCGCTACCACTATACAGTGCCGCCACTTTACAGTATCTGTATTTCTAATATACACATTTTCTGTACATAATTAAAAAAATTACAGTTACCTCCTTCAATATGCGAGGGTCGAGCCACTGCACACTCTCTCCCTCCTTCTTCTCCTGACTTTCGACTGACTGATATGAAATTGCTTTTACACGCTTTCCCATTTTTCCTGACGAACAAATCTCCAACATCTGATTTAAATCAGATAAAAAATAGAAAACTTTTAATAGGAGACTCTGTACTGACACGATTCTCAGACTACTGAAGGAACTGGGGTTCGAACTGGCGGTAAGGCAGAAGTAGCAAGGTAGTGCTAGATGTAGCAAGGCAGTGCTAGATGTAGTAAGGCGGTGCTAGAAGTAGCAAGCTAGCGGGTTGTCGTCTCACAGCTTTGATACAGACGCTATGGTCTTGTCTATGGCTCAGTGGATTTTCTATGTCGTGAATATGTGTCCTCATGCTCTATCATTTACCTGTGACGGAAAAAGTATCTACTACTCTGTTTACTTGTTACCATCCCCCTGCCACTTACCACCACCACCCTGCCACCTGCCACCATCACCCTGCCACCTGCCCCCATCACGTTAGGTTAGGTTAGGTTAGGTTAGGTTCAGTTAGGCTGCCACACCCACAGTGCGAGCAAGACTCTCCTAGTCATACCTGGGTGCTTCGTTTTTTAGGTTAAAAGTGGGGCACCAGGTGCCAGATGCCAGATACCAGGTGTCAAGTACCAGGTTCTAGATATCAGGTACCAGGTACCAAGTTCCAAGTACCAGAAGCCAGGTATCAGGTTCGAGGTACTAGGTGCCAGGTACCAGATCATGACAATGTTTACCAGGGAAAACCTGCAGGTATTTCCAGATACCAGGTCAGGAGAGTGCTGAGTGAGCAAGATAACTGGTACTGGTGGGGAGAGAGAGAGAGAGAGAGAGAGAGAGAGAGAGAGAGAGAGAGAGAGAGAGAGAATCATTATTAACGACGCAGGAATCGCGGTTATCGACCAAACAATTAGAATCCTGAAACCCGCCGCCATAACTACCACCACCACAGCTACCACCAATACTACCACCACCACCACAACTACCACTACTACAAACACAACTACCGCCACCACCACTACTACCAACATAACCAACACTACCACTACTACCACCCCCACCACTACTACCATCACACGACAACTACCACCACAACCACCACCACTGCTACCACTACAACCACCACTACTGCTACCACCACCACTACTACTGCCATCACAATGACAACTACCACCATAACCATCATCACTGCTACCACAACCACCACTACTGCCATCACA
>NC_091337.1:9778120-9780620 GCF_038502225.1 Cherax quadricarinatus | reverse complement strand
CTCCTCCAAAGGGGAGGGAAACATGAGAGTGGGGGTTGTGGTCTCCCAGAGAGGGAGGGGACGTGAGGGTGGTAGTGATTATATCCTCGAGGGGAAGGAAGCAGATGAGGGGAGTTTAAGAGTAGTGGAGCACCATACTGAGACAAAAAGGGGAAGGGAGGGCAGGGGTGGTGTTTTTTGTTATATAAAACATCCATAATAGTGTATAACAACAACAGCGTGTGCTGCCCAAATGAAGAGGACCTCATATAGAGGCATAAATATTATAGCACCCTTTTATCTTATCTTATTTCTTGATTCTATTTTATCTCCAAGTGAGTTTCACATTTAACTGTCATATTCCAGAACAGAATGGGGGAGTTCCTGCCATATTCCAGCACACAGAATGGAGGAGTTTCTGTCATATTCCAGCGCAGAATGGGGGAGTTCTTGTCATATTCTAGCTCATAGAAGGGGGAGTTCATGCTATATTCCAGCACAGAATGGGGAAGTTCCTGTCATATTCCAGCACACAGAATGGGGGAGTTTCCTGCCATAATCCAGCACGCAGAATGGGGGGAGTTCCTTGCCATAATCCAGTACACAGAATAGGGGAGTTTCCTGCCATATTCCAGCACACAAAATGGATTTCGTAAAGAAATCACAAGTACTTTAAAATGTTCTTTGAGAAGGGGCGGTAGACTGAGGCAAGATCCCGGAAGTCTTGAGAGCGCAGACGCAGCTCCTTGCAACGAGGGCGGCAGTAAACAACACACGCAAACCAGTAGCAACAACGATCACGCATCACACAAGTCTTTCAGAGGAGGATTAAGACACTTATGTTTAACACAAAGTAAGACATCTTACTATCCTCCAGGCTGAGGGACTGATTACCTCCTTTGCCGTCTCCAAGACTTTAATTCATCCCTGTGTTCTACTGATGAGACCCGTAGTTTCAGGTGAGAAGCTTGTTTGGTAAATAAAGATAGCCCAGTGGTGCACATGTCTTACTCATCAGCTTCTAATACTTTTGTAAAGGTATTGAGACGCCAGCTTAATAATAATAATAATAATAATAATAGTAATAATAATTTTTATTTCTACAAGTACACGATACAACTTATACAGACCATAGCTGATATCAGTGACATACTATATTGCAAGCACCTTGTGATGCAGAGCATTGTTAAGTCATGTTAGGTGGCCGTCTTGACTGAATTAGTTCCCATTCTGCTGAAGACTGTCCACGGTCTGTGCAATCTCTCTTTCTCTCTTTGACACATGTCCCTGGTTGATTTATCATGTTTCTGGTTGATGTCTCATGTATCTGGTTGGCTCACATCTCTGGCTGATGCCTCATGTCTCTGGTTGATGCCTCATGTCTCTGCTTGATGCCTCATCTCTCAGGATAGTGGGCTATTCCTAAAGCCTCTTCCTGTTCATTTTTGTGGTCTTTCTTCTCACTTCGCTTGCCTGAACCCTCTCATTCTTACCTCTCTCTCTCTCTCACTGCAGTTGTTCTCACAAGAACATCACCTGTGTGACTTCACACTGCCTTCATGCCGCGATAAATTCTGACAAAGAGGAAATCTGGCCTCTGGCCTGTAAACGAGAGAGAGAGAGAGAGAGAGAGAGAGAGAGAGAGAGAGAGAGAGTTCTCTATTCACATTAACATGTAGATTGTAGAGGGTTTCACTTTCACGGTTCCACGTCCCCTGTGGCCCGATCCTAGACCAGAGGTAGAACCCTGGAAGCCTCTCACAGGCGCAACACGGGTATCCGGCCCTTCACTGACACCACAACACCGTCCTCATCTCAAAAGTAAAACTTTTACCGTGAGAAGATTCGGAAACTGGCAAAATATACTTCGTGACAAGTGTCAACTTCGTTCGAAACACCTTCCTGAGAGTTGTGTTCGTAAGTAAACTTGTAACAATGGGATACCTGCGGGTAAACTTAGGTGAAGGCGAAGTCAACAAAACTAGTTTGCCTCTACATAAGCCTGGGTTAAACTGGTTTTTTTTTTTCAGACGTAAAAGGTTCCAGTACATTTGCAAGATTGCTATTGTTTAACCTACTCGAAGTTGTTTATCCTGTTACACTATTAGCTGGCACACTGCTTACGTCATTATTATCAGGTATTTACTAGCTACCAGGTACTGACCACCAGGTCTTCAATACCAAGTCTTGAATATCAATACTAGGCCTTCACTACCAAGACTGTGTTGTATCTCAGGGGGATACTGACTGCTTACCATGTTTGGTAGTGTTATATTCGTTAGGACAAGCTGTCTCTCCTGATACGAATCTTAAGTCACACAATGAATCATTCGGCTAGCTGGTCTACCCTGGCAGAGTTTAACAACACGTTTAAGTAAACTGAGGATAACCACGGTGGAGCTGAACACTGTGGAGTCGCATCACCTGTACGAGAACAACTCTTCACGTAGAGACAGTGGAAAGGAAGAACTTGGGTGACCCGGGATGCTAGGCACAAGGAGGCGTGATTGGTTAGGTTAGG
>NC_091337.1:9763120-9773120 GCF_038502225.1 Cherax quadricarinatus | reverse complement strand
TACCTTCTCTCCCACACACTATAACTCTCTACCTTCTCTCCCACATACTACATCTCCCTACCTTCTCTCCCACACACTATAACTCTCTACCTTCTCTCCCACATACTATAGCTCCCTACCTTCTCTCCCACACACTATAACTCTCTACCTTCTCTCCCACATACTATATCTCCCTACCTTCTCTCCCACATACTATAACTCTCTACCTTCTCTCCCACATACTATAACTCTCTACCTTCTCTCCCACATACTATAACTCTCTACCTTCTCTCCCACATACTATAGCTCCCTACCTTCTCTCCCACATATAACTTTCTACCTTCTCTCCCACATACTATAACTTTCTACCTTCTCTCCCACATACTATAACTCTCTACCTTCTCTCCCACATACTATAACTCTCTACCTTCTCTCCCACATACTATAACTCTCTACCTTCTCTCCCACATACTATAGCTCCCTACCTTCTCTCCCACATATAACTTTCTACCTTCTCTCCCACATACTATAACTTTCTACCTTCTCTCCCACATACTATAACTCTCTACCTTCTCTCCCACATACTATAACTCTCTACCTTCTCTCCCACATACTATAACTCTCTACCTTCTCTCCCACATACTATAACTTTCTACCTTCTCTCCCACATACTATAACTCTCTACCTTCTCTCCCACATACTATAACTCTCTACCTTCTCTCCCACATACTATAACTCTCTACCTTCTCTCCCACATACTATAACTCTCTACCTTCTCTCCCACATACTATAACTCTCTACCTTCTCTCCCACATACTATAACTCTCTACCTTCTCTCCCACATACTATAACTTTCTACCTTCTCTCCCACATACTATAACTCTCTACCTTCTCTCCCACATACTATAACTCTCTACCTTCTCTCCCACATACTATAACTCTCTACCTTCTCTCCCACATACTATAACTCTCTACCTTCTCTCCCACATACTGTCTCTTCATATTCCTGTGTCTCCCGCTAGTCTCTGACAATTGCGTCTATTTCTCTTGTCTTCCTTCCTCTTTACGTCTAAAAAAAACCCGTGCAGGTGTGCATGTTTTTAGTGTCTCTTACTTGACAAAATGGACACTCTTGGCCATAACATATTTTTCCTACAAGAGAGTTTTTACACATTTCAGAATGGTAAAATGTCCATCTTTCTTCAAGGCGGCGTTTGACTTTTATCAGAATGTTTAGGCATTTGTGTGACTTATGTTAGAATGTTTAGGCATTTGTGTGACTTATGTTAGAATGTTTAGGCATTTGTGTGACTTATGTTAGAATGTTTAGGCATTTGAGTGACTTATGTTAGAATGTTTAGGCATTTGAGTGACTTATGTTAGAATGTTTAGGCATTTGTGTGACTTATGTTAGAATGTTTAGGCATTTGTGTGACTTATGTTAGAATGTTTAGGCATTTGAGTGACTTATGTTAGAATGTTTAGGCATTTGAGTGACTTATGTTAGAATGTTTAGGCATTTGAGTGACTTATGTTAGAATGTTTAGGCATTTGTGTGGGTTCTGGATACTTATATTTCACCACGTCTACATGTTCCCTTGGTGCATATCTTTGTCTCTCATATACCTTTGATGAGTTTTGAGAGTTTTCTTACTCCTGCAGTCCGGCCATGGGCCAGGCTCGGCTGGTGCTAGCCCGGTCAACCAGGCTGTTGCTGCTGGAGGCCCTCTGCCCCATATCCATCACAGCCTAGCTGATGTGGCACCTGGTGAAGATACTTGTCCAGTTTCCTCTTGCAGACTTCTACACTTGTTCCAGCAGTGTTTCTGATATCTTCTGGTAAGATGTTGAATAATCTGGGACCACGGATGTTGATACAGTGTTCCCTTATTATGCCCACTGCACCCCTGCTTTTTCACTACAGCAAAACTCTCGCCACCCTTCACAGTTATATCACAGACACGTCAAGTGCAGAGTGTTACATCTCTTCTGTGTTAACAAACACACACTGTGGTACGCAATACTATCAAGGACCTCAATGGCAATAAGTCACTTTGACTGTTTTGGGTTATCCCAGGTTCTCTACACATATGCTGCTATGTATGATAATCTATGTAACTGTATTTGTGTATACCTGAATAAACTTACTAATCACCTGCAGAAATTTCTGTTTCATTATCCCTGACTCAACTGTGTCTTCCTCTCAGTGCTTCCTCAGTCTCACATTCTCTAGTGCCTTGTTTCATACTCTCTTTATTTTATTTAATCTTAACCTTCTCGGCTTAGCTTTTCTTACCTTGACTTTCTCTTTCAGTGCCTCCGTAGCTCGATCGCTAGTGCACTCAGCTCACACACACTGAGGTCCGGGGTTCGAATCACCTCCGGTACGGCTGGAAAACATTAGAGACGTGTTTCCATAAGACACCTACTTTCCCTGTTCACCCATCAATTTAAAATGGGTAATTGGGCGTTAGTCGACTGGTGTGGGTCGCATCCTGGGACAAAACTGACCTAATCTGGCCGAAATGCTCTGCATAACAAGGGACTTTCTATATAGTAGTATGTCAGTGATGTCAGCTAGGACTGTATACCTTGTACATGTACTGGTAGTAAATAAAGATATTATTATATTGATTCTCAGTTGTTGTGTCGACCTGTACAGCGCCTGTCACTGTCTCACACAATACCTCCATCAATGATATTTTTTGTGTCTTTTTCATGTTTATTGATCTGACTTACTCACCCAGTGCCACTGTTGTTACTTATCTCAGCATAAACTGTAAGCAAGGTCCTCAGCACAAGCTGTAAGCAAGGTCCTCAGCATAAACTGTAAGCAAGGTCCTCAGCATAAACTGTAAGCAAGGTCCTCAGCACAAGCTGTAAGCAAGGTCCTCAGCATAAACTGTAAGCAAGGTCCTCAGCATAAACTGTAAGCAAGGTCCTCAGCATAAGCTGTAAGCAAGGTCCTCAGCATAAACTGTAAGCAAGGTCCTCAGCATAAGCTGTAAGCAAGGTCCTCAGCATAAACTGTAAGCAAGGTCCTCAGCATAAGCTGTAAGCAAGGTCCTCAGCATAAACTGTAAGCAAGGTCTTCAGCATAAACTGTAAGCAAGGTCTTCAGCATAAACTGTAAGCAAGGTCCTCAGCATAAACTGTAAGCAAGGTCCTCAGCACAAGCTGTAAGCAAGGTCCTCAGCATAAGCTATAAGCAAGGTCCTCAGTATAAACTGTAAGCAAGGTCCTCAGCATAAGCTATAAGCAAGGTCCTCAGCATAAACTGTAAGCAAGGTCCTCAGCATAAACTGTAAGCAAGGTCCTCAGCATAAGCTATAAGCAAAGTCCTCAGCATAAACTGTAAGCAAGGTCCTCAGCATAAACTGTAAGCAAGGTCCTCAACATAAACTGTAAGCAAGGTCCTCAGCATAAGCTGTAAGCAAGGTTTTCAGTGTAAGCTGTAAGCAAGGTCCTCAGCATAAACTGTAAGCAAGGTTCTTAGTGTAAGTTGTAAGCAAGGTCCTCAGCATAAGCTGTAAGCAAGGTTCTCAGTGTAAGCTGTAAGCAAGGTCCTCAGCATAAGCTGTAAGCAAGGTTCTCAGTGTAAGCTGTAAGTAAGGTCCTCAGCATAAGCTGTAAGCAAGGTCCTCAGCATAAGCTGTAAGCAAGGTTCTCAGTGTAAGCTGTACGTAAGCTCTGCATGCATATTTCACGTTTAATGTTTTCACATCTCAAAACACTATTTTTTCCACAAACACTGCACGTACGTACGTGTGCACGTACGTACGTGTGTGTGTAGGGGGGGCAGGATGCAGTTTTTAACACCAATATTACTGGGTCTCTGTTTTTAATGTGCACTGTGGCTCTCCATGCTGGGCCATCCAATCACCTGGTATTATGTGGTGGTGGTAGTTGTGATGGTGGTGGTGGTGGTAGTTGTGATGGTGGTGGTGGTGGTAGTTGTGATGGTGGTGGTGGTGGTGGTAGTTGTGATGGAGGTGGTGGTGGTAGTTGTGAAGGAGGTGGTGGTGGTAGTTGTGATGGAGGTGGTGGTGGTAGTTGTGAAGGAGGTGGTGGTGGTAGTTGTGAAGGAGGTGGTGGTGGTAGTTGTGAAGGAGGTGGTGGTGGTAGTTGTGATGGAGGTGGTGGTAGTTGTGAAGGAGGTGGTGGTGGTAGTTGTGATGGTGGTGGTGTAGTTGTGATGGTGGTGGTGGTGGTAGTTGTGATGGTGGTGGTGGTGGTAGTTGTGATGGTGGTGGTGGTGGTAGTTGTGATGGTGGTGGTGGTGGTAGTTGTGATGGTGGTGGTGGTGGTAGTTGTGATGGTGGTGGTGGTGGTGGTAGTTGTGATGGTGGTGGTGGTGGTAGTTGTGATGGTGGTGGTGGTGGTGGTAGTTGTGATGGTGGTGGTGGTGGTAGTTGTGATGGTGGTGGTGGTGGTAGTTGTGATGGTGGTGGTGGTGGTAGTTGTGATAGTGGTGGTGGTTGTAGTTGTGATAGTGGTGGTGGTGGTAGTTGTGATAGTGGTGGTAGCAATGGTGGTGGCAGCAGTAGTGATGGTGGCGATGGTGACTGAAATGGTAGTGGTGTTGATAGTGATCACAATAGTGGTGATGTTAGTGGTGGTGGTTGTTAAGGTGGTGATGTTAATACTAACAAAAATAACCACATTGAAGGTCATTAAAACAACAACAACAATAATAATAATAATAATAATAATAATAACAACAATCTTCATTCCAGAACAAGAGAGATATTTTAAGACACAAATATGAAGGTTTAATTGACCTTACGTAGCTGAATACAAAATCTTCATTCATAATGCATAAATTATCTTATGATAACCTTAGATAACCCATCATAACCTAAGATAACATATGATAACCTAAGATAACCCATCATAACCTTAGATAACCCATGATAACCTAAGATAACATATGATAACCTAAGATAACCCATCATAACCTAAGATAACCCATGATAACCTAAGATAACATATGATAACCTAAGATAACCCATCATAACCTTAGATAACCCATCATAACCTAAGATAACATATGATAACCTAAGATAACCCATCATAACCTTAGATAACCCATCATAACCTAAGATAACCCATCATAACCTAAGATAACCCATGATAACCTAAGATAACCCATGATAACCTAAGATAACCCATGATAACGTAAGATAACCTATGATAACGTAAGATAACCTATGATAACGTAAGATAACCTATGATAACGTAAGATAACCTATGATAACGTAAGATAACCTATGATAACGTAAGATAACCTATGATAACGTAAGATAACCTATGATAACGTAAGATAACCTATGATAACGTAAGATAACCTATGATAACGTAAGATAACCTATGATAACGTAAGATAACCTATGATAACGTAAGATAACGTAAGATAACCTATGATAACGTAAGATAACCTATGATAACGTAAGATAACCTATGATAACGTAAGATAACCTATGATAACGTAAGACAACCCATCATGGGTATAAGTAAACAAACAAACACTTTGTACTCTGTTTACTTCTTGTAAGATCATGCAAATAACGGTATTTATAATAAATGGGAACCTAGCTGTCTTGGAATAAAGAATAAATGTAAGACAGGATAAATGGGATAAACAGGATAAGCAAGAACCACTAAACATCGCGAACAGAGATTAAATAGCGCGCGGTGAGAGACGTCAGACACAAGCCTTGGTAAAATCAATGAGGAACCTTGTGGAGACCTTGTGGAAGTGTGGACAACTGTGAGGGACCTTGTGGAGACCTTGTGGGAGTGTGGACAACTGTGAGGGACCTTGTGGAGACCTTGTGGAAGTGTGGACAACTGTGAGGGACCTTGTGGAGACCTTGTGGAAGTGTGGACAACTGTGTGGGACCTTGTGGAGACCTTGTGGGAGTGTGGACAACTGTGAGGGACCTTGTGGAGACCTTGTGGAAGTGTGGACAACTGTGAGGGACCTTGTGGAGACCTTGTGGAAGTGTGGACAACTGTGAGGGACCTTGTGGAGACCTTGTGGAAGTGTGGACAACTGTGTGGGACCTTGTGGAGACCTTGTGGGAGTGTGGACAACTGTGAGGGACCTTGTGGAGACCTTGTGGAAGTGTGGACAACTGTGAGGGACCTTGTGGAGACCTTGTGGAAGTGTGGACAACTGTGTGGGACCTTGTGGAGACCTTGTGGAAGTGTGGACAACTGTGAGGGACCTTGTGGAGACCTTGTGGAAGTGTGGACAACTGTGAGGGACCTTGTGGAAGTGTGGACAACTGTGAGGGACCTTGTGGAGACCTTGTGGAAGTGTGGACAACTGTGTGGGACCTTGTGGAGACCTTGTGGAAGTGTGGACAACTGTGAGGGACCTTGTGGAGACCTTGTGGAAGTGTGGACAACTGTGAGGGACCTTGTGGAAGTGTGGACAACTGTGAGGGACCTTGTGGAGACCTTGTGGAAGTGTGGACAACTGTGAGGGACCTTGTGGAGACCTTGTGGAAGTGTGGACAACTGTGAGGGACCTTGTGGAAGTGTGGACAACTGTGAGGGACCTTGTGGAAGTGTGGACAACTGTGAGGGACCTTGTGGAGACCTTGTGGAAGTGTGGACAACTGTGAGGGACCTTGTGGAGACCTTGTGGAAGTGTGGACAACTGTGAGGGACCTTGTGGAAGTGTGGACAACTGTGAGGGACCTTGTGGAGACCTTGTGGAAGTGTGGACAACTGTGAGGGACCTTGTGGAGACCTTGTGGAAGTGTGGACAACTGTGAGGGACCTTGTGGAGACCTTGTGGAAGTGTGGACAACTGTGAGGGACCTTGTGGAGACCTTGTGGAAGTGTGGACAACTGTGAGGGACCTTGTGGAAGTGTGGACAACTGTGAGGGACCTTGTGGAGACCTTGTGGAAGTGTGGACAACTGTGAGGGACCTTGTGGAGACCTTGTGGAAGTGTGGACAACTGTGAGGGACCTTGTGGAAGTGTGGACAACTGTGAGGGACCTTGTGGAAGTGTGGACAACTGTGAGGGACCTTGTGGAGACCTTGTGGAAGTGTGGACAACTGTGAGGGACCTTGTGGAGACCTTGTGGAAGTGTGGACAACTGTGAGGGACCTTGTGGAAGTGTGGACAACTGTGAGGGACCTTGTGGAGACCTTGTGGAAGTGTGGACAACTGTGAGGGACCTTGTGGAGACCTTGTGGAAGTGTGGACAACTGTGAGGGACCTTGTGGAGACCTTGTGGAAGTGTGGACAACTGTGAGGGACCTTGTGGAGACCTTGTGGAAGTGTGGACAACTGTGAGGGACCTTGTGGAAGTGTGGACAACTGTGAGGGACCTTGTGGAGACCTTGTGGAAGTGTGGACAACTGTGAGGGACCTTGTGGAGACCTTGTGGAAGTGTGGACAACTGTGAGGGACCTTGTGGAGACCTTGTGGAAGTGTGGACAACTGTGAGGGACCTTGTGGAAGTGTGGACAACTGTGAGGGACCTTGTGGAAGTGTGGACAACTGTGAGGGACCTTGTGGAGACCTTGTGGAAGTGTGGACAACTGTGAGGGACCTTGTGGAGACCTTGTGGAAGTGTGGACAACTGTGAGGGACCTTGTGGAAGTGTGGACAACTGTGAGGGACCTTGTGGAGACCTTGTGGAAGTGTGGACAACTGTGAGGGACCTTGTGGAGACCTTGTGGAAGTGTGGACAACTGTGAGGGACCTTGTGGAGACCTTGTGGAAGTGTGGACAACTGTGAGGGACCTTGTGGAGACCTTGTGGAAGTGTGGACAACTGTGAGGGACCTTGTGAAAGTGTGGACAACTGTGAGGGACCTTGTGGAGACCTTGTGGAAGTGTGGACAACTGTGAGGGACCTTGTGGAAGTGTGGACAACTGTGAGGAACCTTGTGGAGACCTTGTGGAAGTGTAGACAACTGTGAGGGACCTTGTGGAGACCTTGTGGAAGTGTGGACAACTGTGAAGGACCTTGTGGAGACCTTGTGAAAGTGTGGACAAATGTTTGAGGCAATCAGTCCCTCAGTCGATGCGTTCAGTCAATCAGTCTTGAGAAAAGTCACTTTATCTGACTTTTTTTTTTTGGGGGGGGGGGAGGTTATCCTCCCAAAAATAGTTCAGAGACCCGACAGGAAGATGAATAAGACAGCGGTGCAACACTCGGGTCTCTTCAGTGTGGAAATATTGCGCCAACCAGCGGCTGAGGGACTGATTACCTCAAACTCCTTCTGGTATTCAACCATTTTTCTCTGTATTGGACTGAGGAAGCCACTGTGTGGCGAAGCGTTTCCACAGTACATATACCCCCAAGTGTTGCACAGGTGTTTAATTCATCATCCTATGTGATCCAAACATATGTTATTATTTCCAATATGTTAATAAAGTCACTGAAGGTAAACGCTTCTGTACCTTCAGATATATGATAGATAAATACATGAGTCAGAGGGGCTGGATTTGAGTGGGATTTTGCACATGAGTTAATATGGATACCAATGCATATTCCTTGGGTAACTCTGATAATGGGTTGAGCGACTATGTTCTCAGTGGTGTTGGGTTTGAGAAAGACCTGCCAAGTGTGGGTCAGTAGGCCTGGTGTATTGTAAGTAAATTTATATAGGTACAGGTACACATAAATACAGTCACACAAATTATCATGCATAGTGACATGTGCACTAATCGCGGACAAGTGAAACAAAATGCAAAACAACCGCAGGGAGTGTTGAATGATGGCCTTTCATGTTGCAATCAGTACATCATCAGGAGGTTGCAGTGTTGCAGAAATGAGTAGGAAGGCCAAGCTGATTAGTTGAGGGAGGAACGTTCTAGGTTGACCTAGAACATTCCCCTTAACTAATCTACTCTCTACTCATTTTTTGCAACATTGCAAGCTCCTGATTTACTGAGTGCAACACAAAGTCCTAGAGCTATCATTCAACTCCTCCAATGGTTGTTTTGCATTGTACCATATGTGTAAATTACCCAGGATAACCCAAAAATAAGTCAGTGACTTATTTACACTGTGGTCCTTGTCTGCCGTTATTACTATCTTATATATTATAGTAGTAATGTGGACCTGTGTTTAAACTGACTTACTAACTGCCTGACTGACTTACTAACTGCCTGACTGACTTACTAACTGCCTGACTGACTTACTAACTGCCTGACTGACTTACTAACTGCCTGACTGACTTACTAACTGCCTGACTGACTTACTAACTGCCTGACTGACTTACTAACTGTCTGACTGACTTACTAACTGCCTGACTGACTTACTAACTGTCTGACTGACTTACTAACTGCCTGACTGACTTACTAACTGCCTGACTGACTTACTAACTGCCTGACTGACTTACTAACTGTCTGACTGACTTACTAACTGTCTGACTGACTTACTAACTGCCTGACTGACTTACTAACTGCCTGACTGACTTACTAACTGTCTGACTGACTTACTAACTGCCTGACTGACTTACTAACTGCCTGACTGACTTACTAACTGCCTGACTGACTTACTAACTGCCTGACTGACTTACTAACTGCCTGACTGACTTACTAACTGCCTGACTGACTTACTAACTGCCTGACTGACTTACTAACTGCCTGACTGACTTACTAACTGCCTGACTGACTTACTAACTGCCTGACTGACTTACTAACTGCCTGACTGACTTACTAACTGCCTGACTGACGGACTTACTAACTACCTGACTTACTGCCTGACTGACTTACTAACTGCCTGACTGACTTACTAACTGCCTGACTGACGGACTTACTAACTACCTGACTTACTAACTGCCTGACTTACTGACTAACTGCCTGACTGGCTTACTAACTGCTTGACTGACTTACTAACTGCCTGACTTACTAACTGCCTGACTGACTTACTAACTGCCTGACTGACGGACTTACTAACTACCTGACTTACTAACTGCCTGACTGACTTACTAACTGCCTGACTGACTTACTAACTGCCTGACTGACGGACTTACTAACTACCTGA
>NC_091337.1:9753120-9758120 GCF_038502225.1 Cherax quadricarinatus | reverse complement strand
ATATATATGATGTATATATATATGATGTAGGGCGAAATGACAGTAGTTTGTTGGATTATGTATTGGTAGATAAAAGACTGTTGAGTAGACTTCAGGATGTACATGTTTATAGAGGGGCCACAGATATATCAGATCACTTTCTAGTTGTAGCTACACTGAGAGTAAAAGGTAGATGGGATACAAGGAGAATAGAAGCATCAGGGAAGAGAGAGGTGAAGGTTTATAAACTAAAAGAGGAGGCAGTTAGGGTAAGATATAAACAGCTATTGGAGGATAGATGGGCTAATGAGAGCATAGGCAATGGGGTCGAAGAGGTATGGGGTAGGTTTAAAAATGTAGTATTAGAGTGTTCAGCAAAAGTTTGTGGTTACAGGAAAGTGAGTGCGGGAGGGAAGAGGAGCTATTGGTGGAATGATGATGTAAAGAGAGTAGTAAGGGAGAAAAAGTTAGCATATGAGAAGTTTTTACAAAGTAGAAGTGATGCAAGGAGGGAAGAGTATATGGAGAAAAAGAGAGAGGTTAAGAGAGTGGTGAAGCAATGTAAAAAGAGAGCAAATGAGAGAGTGGGTGAGAAGTTATTAACAAATTTTGTTGACAATAAAAAAAAGTTTTGGAGTGAGATTAACAAGTTAAGAAAGCCTAGAGAACAAATGGATTTGTCAGTTAAAAATAGGAGAGGAGAGTTATTAAATGGAGAGTTAGAGGTATTGGGAAGATGGAGGGAATATTTTGAGGAATTGTTAAATGTTGATGAAGATAGGGAAGCTGTGATTTCGTGTATAGGACAAGGAGGAATAACATCTTGTAGGAGTGAGGAAGAGCCAGTTGTGAGTGTGGGGGAAGTTCGTGAGGCAGTAGGTAAAATGAAAGGGGGTAAGGCAGCCGGGATTGATGGGATAAAGATAGAAATGTTAAAAGCAGGTGGGGATATAGTTTTGGAGTGGTTGGTGCAATTATTTAATAAATGTATGGAAGAGGGTAAGGTACCTAGGGATTGGCAGAGAGCATGCATAGTTCCTTTGTATAAAGGCAAAGGGGATAAAAGAGAGTGCAAAAATTATAGGGGGATAAGTCTGCTGAGTATACCTGGTAAAGTGTATGGTAGAGTTATTATTGAAAGAATTAAGAGTAAGACGGAGAATAGGATAGCAGATGAACAAGGAGGCTTTAGGAAAGGTAGGGGGTGTGTGGACCAGGTGTTTACAGTGAAACATATAAGTGAACAGTATTTAGATAAGGCTAAAGTGGTCTTTGTGGCATTTATGGATTTGGAAAAGGCATATGACAGGGTGGATAGGGGGGCAATGTGGCAGATGTTGCAAGTGTATGGTGTAGGAGGTAGGTTACTGAAAGCAGTGAAGAGTTTTTACGAGGATAGTGAGGCTCAAGTTAGAGTATGTAGGAAAGAGGGAAATTATTTCCCAGTAAAAGTAGGCCTTAGACAAGGATGTGTGATGTCACCGTGGTTGTTTAATATATTTATAGATGGGGTTGTAAGAGAAGTAAATGCGAGGGTCTTGGCAAGAGGCGTGGAGTTAAAAGATAAAGAATCACACACAAAGTGGGATTTGTCACAGCTGCTCTTTGCTGATGACACTGTGCTCTTGGGAGATTCTGAAGAGAAGTTGCAGAGATTGGTGGATGAATTTGGTAGGGTGTGCAAAAGAAGAAAATTAAAGGTGAATACAGGAAAGAGTAAGGTTATGAGGATAACAAAAAGATTAGGTGATGAAAGATTGAATATCAGATTGGAGGGAGAGAGTATGGAGGAGGTGAATGTATTCAGATATTTGGGAGTGGACGTGTCAGCGGATGGGTCTATGAAAGATGAGGTGAATCATAGAATTGATGAGGGGAAAAGAGTGAGTGGTGCACTTAGGAGTCTGTGGAGACAAAGAACTTTGTCCTTGGAGGCAAAGAGGGGAATGTATGAGAGTATAGTTTTACCAACGCTCTTATATGGGTGTGAAGCATGGGTGATTAATGTTGCAGCGAGGAGAAGGCTGGAGGCAGTGGAGATGTCATGTCTGAGGGCAATGTGTGGTGTGAATATAATGCAGAGAATTCGTAGTTTGGAAGTTAGGAGGAGGTGCGGGATTACCAAAACTGTTGTCCAGAGGGCTGAGGAAGGGTTGTTGAGGTGGTTCGGACATGTAGAGAGAATGGAGCGAAACAGAATGACTTCAAGAGTGTATCAGTCTGTAGTGGAAGGAAGGCGGGGTAGGGGTCGGCCTAGGAAGGGTTGGAGGGAGGGGGTAAAGGAGGTTTTGTGTGCGAGGGGCTTGGACTTCCAGCAGGTATGCGTGAGCGTGTTTGATAGGAGTGAATGGAGACAAATGGTTTTTAATACTTGACGTGCTGTTGGAGTGTGAGCAAAGTAACATTTATGAAGGGATTCAGGGAAACCGGCAGGCCGGACTTGAGTCCTGGAGATGGGAAGTACAGTGCCTGCACTCTGAAGGAGGGGTGTTAATGTTGCAGTTTAAAAACTGTAGTGTAAAGCACCCTTCTGGCAAGACAGTGATGGAGTGAATGATGGTGAAAGTTTTTCTTTTTCGGGCCACCCTGCCTTGGTGGGAATCGGCCAGTGTGATAATAAAAAAAAAATATATATTTGTAGAAATTATTATTATTATCTCTATTATTACAATTAGATTATTATTAGTGGTATTATTATCGCACCTATTATTATAATTAACATTACTGTTTGACAGTTTAACTGACGAGAGAACAACCGGAAGTGAACACCAGCATTATTTTTCAAAAAAAAAAAAAAATTCTCCATGGCATCAACAACAACAACAAAAATAAAATGCATCGCGCTATATAGAAGAGTTTACTGTATTCCCCTCACGTATTCCCCCCCCCCTTGTGTAGTGTACGTGGTTTAAAGTGCTGATTAAGTGGAGTTTAAGTGGTGCAAAGTGGTCTATTAGGAAGTGAAGACAAGTGTACCTCCCAGGTGGTACATGGGTACTGTACTGCTTGGTTAGTGTGGTACCTGGTTATAGTGGTACACTGTTGTGATGGTGCACTGCTGTGGTACACTGTTGTGGTGCACTGCACTGCTGTGGTACACTGTTGTGATGGTGCACTGCTGTGGTACACTGTTGTGATGGTGCACTGCTGTGGTACACTATTGTGGTGCAATGCACTGCTGTGGTACACTGTTGTGATGGTGCACTGCTGTAGTACACTGTTTTGGTGCACTGCACTGCTGTGGTACACTGTTGTGATGGTGCACTGCTGTAGTACATTGTTGTGGTGCACTGCACTGCTGTGGTACACTGTTGTGATGGTGCACTGCTGTAGTACACTGTTGTGGTGCACTGCACTGCTGTGGTACACTGTTGTGATGGTGCACTGCTGTAGTACATTGTTGTGGTGCACTGCACTGCTGTGGTACACTGTTGTGATGGTGCACTGCTGTAGTACACTGTTGTGATGGTGCACTGCTGTGGTACACTGTTGTGATGGTGCACTATGGTACACTGATGTGATGGTGCACTGCTGTGGTACACTGTTGTGATGGTGCACTGCTGTGGTACACTGTTGTGGTGCACTGCACTGCTGTGGTACACTGTTGTGATGGTGCACTATGGTACACTGTTGTGATGGTGCACTGCTGTGGTACACTGTTGTGATGGTGCACTGCTGTAGTACACTGTTGTGGTGCACTGCACTGCTGTGGTACACTGTTGTGATGGTGCACTGCTGTAGTACATTGTTGTGGTGCACTGCACTGCTGTGGTACACTGTTGTGATGGTGCACTGCTGTAGTACACTGTTGTGGTGCACTGCACTGCTGTGGTACACTGTTGTGATGGTGCACTGCTGTAGTACACTGTTGTGGTGCACTGCACTGCTGTGGTACACTGTTGTGATGGTGCACTGCTGTGGTACACTGTTGTGATGGTGCACTGCTGTGGTACACTGTTGTGATGGTGCACTGCTGTAGTACACTGTTGTGGTGCACTGCACTGCTGTGGTACACTGTTGTGATGGTGCACTGCTGTGGTACACTGTTGTGATGGTGCACTGCTGTGGTACACTGTTGTGATGGTGCACTGCTGCAGTACACTGTTGTGGTGCACTGCACTGCTGTGGTACACTGTTGTGATGGTGCACTGCTGTGGTACACTGTTGTGATGGTGCACTGCTGTGGTACACTGTTGTGATGGTGCACTGCTGTAGTACACTGTTGTGGTGCACTGCACTGCTGTGGTACACTGTTGTGATGGTGCACTGCTGTAGTACACTGTTGTGGTGCACTGCACTGCAGTGGTAACTTTTTGATTGCACTGCTTATACACTTTGTGGGGCACCACTGCTGTGGACACTTTGTGATGTGCACTGCTTTTTAGTACACTGTTGGGACCACTGCTTATTTACTTTGTGATGGTGCCCCTTTTATACCTGTTGTGGGGCCCACTGCTGTGGGACACTGTTGTGATGGGGCACCTGTAGTACACTTTGTGATGGTGCACTGCTGGGACACTGTTGTGATGGTACTCTTGCACTTTGTGATTCCCCTTTGGGACACTTTGTGATATCCTGTGGTAAATTTGTGATGGTGCACTGCGAGGACACTGTTGGTGCACTGCACTGTGGGTTTTACTGTTGTGATTGCCACTGTTTACACTTTGTGATGGTACTGCTGTGGTACACTTTGTGATGGGGCACTCTGTAGTACCTGTTGTATTCCTCTGTGGTACTTTGTGATGGTGCCCGCTGGGTTTTTCATTTGTGTGGTGCACTGCTGTGGTACACTTTGTGATGGGGCACTCTGTGAACACTATTGTGGTGCAATACTGCTGTGTACCTTTGTGAGTGCACTCTGTGGTAAATTTGTGATGTCACTGATGTGGGACACTGTTGATATCTGCTGGGTACACTGTTGTGATGGTGCACTGCTGTGGGACACTGTTGTGGTGCACTGCTGTGTAAATTTGTGATGGTGCCCGCTGTGTACCTGTTATGGTCACTGCTGTAGTACACTT
>NC_091337.1:9740620-9748120 GCF_038502225.1 Cherax quadricarinatus | reverse complement strand
TTTTACACGTTTTCAGATGTAAAAAACAAAAACAAAAAGATCTATTGTTTTTACATACTTTCAAATGTTGAAAAAACGTAGATCTACGTTTGGACAGTTTAAGGGTTAAAGATGGAGACTACATTTGCCGTCTTCCATACCTCAGGTAGTTGCGCAGTTTCAAGGGATGTATTGAAGATTGTGGTTAGTGGCACGCACAGCGTCTCTGCTCCTTCTCTAAGGACCCACGGGGAGATACTGTCTGAACCCCTCGCCTGTGTGTGTGTGTGTGTGTGTGTGTGTGTGTGTGTGTGTGTGTGTGTGTGTGTGTCTATAAGTGAGTGCGAGTGAGTCTTTGAGTGAGTGTGTGTGTGAGCGAGTGAGTGAGCGAGTGAATGAGTGAGTGGATGAGTGTGGCCGCTTGTTGTGGGGGAGTTTGTTACTGTGGCTGGAAGCATGGATGACGGGTGGCAGGCTAGGCGGCGGGTGGCAGGCTGGGCGGCGGGTGGCAGGCTGGGCGGCGGGTGGCAGGCTAGGCGGCGGGTGGCAGGTTGGGCGGTGGGTGGTAGGCTGGGCGGCGGGTGGCAGGCTGGGCGGCAGATAGAATGTGGAGCACAGAAGGGATCCATACATCCAACACCGTCCACAGTCACCACCTATATGTACTCACCTAGTTGAGGTTGCGGGGGTCGAGTCCGAGCTCCTGGCCTGTGTGTGTGTGTGTGTGTGTGTGTGTACTCACCTAATTGTGGTTGCAGGGATCGAGACTCAGTTCCTGGCCCCGCCTCTTCACCGACCGCTACTAGGTCCTCTCTCCCCCTGCTCCATGAGTTTTATCATACCTCGTCTTAAAACTGTGTATGGTTCCTGCCTCCACTACATCGCTTGCCTCCACTACATCGCTTGCCAGACTATTCCACTTCCTAACTACTCTATGAATGAAGAAATACTTCCTAACATCCCTTTGACTCATCTGAGTCTTCAGCTTCCAATTGTGACCCCTTGTTTCTGTGTCCCATCTCTGGAACATCCTGTCTCTGTCCACCTTGTCTATTCCACGTAGTATTTTGTATGTCGTTATCATGTCTCCCCTGACCCTCCTGTCCTCCAGTGTAGTCAGACCGATTTCCCTTAACCTTTCTTCATAGGACATTCCCCTTAGCTCTGGAACTAGCCTTGTTGCAAACCTTTGCACTTTCTCTAATTTCTTGACGTGTTTGACCAGGTGTGGGTTCCAAACTGGTGCTGCGTACTCCAGTATGGGCCTGACGTACACAGTGTATAAAGTTTTGAACGATTCCTTACTGAGGTACCGGAACGCTATTATCAGGTTTGCCAAGCGCCCATATGCCGCAGCAGTTATCTGGTTAATGTGTGCTTCTGGCGATGTACTCGGTATTATACTCACTCCTAGGTCTTTCTCCTTGAGTGAGGTTTGCAGCCTTTGGCCACCTAGCCTATACTCTGTCTGCAGTCTTCTTTGCCCTCCTCCGATCTTCATGACTTTGTATTTGGCAGGGTTAAATTCTAGGAGCCAGTTTCTGGACCACACATCCAGCCTGTCCAGGTCTCTTTGTAGACCTGTCTGGTCCGCGTCTGATTTAATTCTCCTCATTAACTTCACGTCATCTGCAAACAGGGACACTTCTGAGTCTATCCCTTCCGTCATGTCGTTCACATATACCAAGAATAGCACTGGTCCGAGGACTGACCCCTGTGGGACCCCGCTCGTCACTGGCGCCCACTGTGATACCTCATCACAGACCATGTCTCGTTGTTGCCTCCCTGTTAGGTATTCTCTGATCCATTGCAATGCCCTTCCTGTTATACGTGCCTGTTCCTCTAGCTTCTGTACGAAACTCTTGTGAGGAACTGTGTCGAAGGCCTTCTTGCAGTCCAAGAAATTGCAATCAACCCACCCCTCCCTCTCATTTCTTACTTCAGTGTGTGTGTGTGTGTGTGTGTGTGTGTACTCACCTAATTGTGGTTGAAGGGCTCAAGACTCAGCTCCTGGCCCCGCCTCTTCACTGACCGCTACTGGGTCCTCCCTCTCCTTGCTCCATGAGCTTTATCATACCTCATCTTAAAGCTATGTAGGGTTCCTGACTCCACTACCTCACTTGCCAGACTATTCCACTTCCTGACAACTCTATGACGGAAGAAATACTTCCTAACATCCCTTTGACTCATCTGAGTCTTCAGCTTCCATCTCTGGAACATCCTGCCTCTGTGTGTGTGTGTGTGTGTGTGTGTGTGTGTGTGTGTGTGTGTGTGTGTGTGTGTGTGTGTGTGTGTGTGTGTGTGTGTGTGTGTGTGTAGAGTAAAAGAGGGAGGTGGCAGAGGCTGTGTTATGTCAGCCTGGACCTTGTGGCCTCATTGTTTAAAATGCAACCACGACACACACACACACACACACACACACACACACACACACACACACACACACACACACACATACACACACACTCGGGGTTGTCTATAATAAAAAAAGATTCTAATTTCATCATGCTAATTAAAACACTAAATCACAACCTGTTAAACAATCACCAGCTCTTAAACAATCACCAGAACTTAAACAATCACCAGCACTTAATCATCAGCACTTAAACAATCACCAGAATTTAAACAATCACCAGCACTTAATCACCAGAGCTTAAACAATCACCAGAACTTAAACAATCACCAGCTCTTAAACAATCACCAGAACTTAAACAATCACCAGCTCTTAAACAATCACCAGAACTTAAACAATCACCAGCTCTTAAACAATCACCAGAACTTAAACAATCACCAGCTCTTAAACAATCACCAGAACTTAAACAATCACCAGCTCTTAAACAATCACCAGAACTTAAACAATCACCAGCTCTTAAACAATCACCAGAACTTAAACAATCACCAGCTCTTAAACAATCACCAGAACTTAAACAATCACCAGCTCTTAAACAATCACCAGAATTTAAACAATCACCAGCTCTTAAACAATCACCAGAACTTAAACAATCACCAGCACTTAATCACCAGAACTTAAACAATCACCAGCTCTTAAATAATCACCAGAACTTAAACAATCACCAGCTCTTAAACAATCACCAGAACTTAAACAATCACCAGCTCTTAAACAATCACCAGCACTTAAACAATCACCAGAATTTAAACAATCACCAGCACTTAATCACCAGAGCTTAAACAATCACCAGAACTTAAACAATCACCAGCTCTTAAACAATCACCAGAACTTAAACAATCACCAGCTCTTAAACAATCACCAGAACTTAAACAATCACCAGCTCTTAAACAATCACCAGAACTTAAACAATCACCAGCTCTTAAACAATCACCAGAACTTAAACAATCACCAGCTCTTAATCACCAGAACTTAAACAATCACCAGCACTTAAACAATCACCAGAACTTAAACAATCACCAGCACTTAAGCAATCACCAGCACTTAAAAAATCATCAGAACTTAAACAATCACCAGAACTTTAACAATCACCAACACTTAAACAATCACCAGAACTTAAACAATCACCAGCACTTAAATAATCACCAGAATTTAAACAATAAACAGAACTTAAACAATCACCAGCATTGAAACAATCACCAGAACTTAAACAATCACCGGCACTTAAACAATCACCAGAACTTAAACAATAACCAACACTTAAACAATCGCCATAACTTAAACAATCACCAGCATTGAAACAATCATCAGAACATAAACAATCACCAGCATTGAAACAATCACCAGCACTTAATCATCAGAACTTAAACAATCACCAGTACTTAAACAATCACCAGCACTTAAACAATCAGAACTTAAACACTCGCCAGCACTTAAACAATCACCAACACTTAAACAATCATCAGAACTTTAACAATCATCAGAACTTAAACAATCACCAGCACTTAAACAGTCGCCAGCACTTAAACACTCGCCAGCACTTAAACAATCACCAGAACTTAAACACCAGAACTTAAACAATAACCAACACTTAAATAATCACCATCACTTAAACAATCATCAGAATTTAAACAATCACCAGCACTTAAACACTCGCCAGCACTTAAACACTCGCCAGCACTTAAACAATCACCAGAACTTAAACACCAGAACTTAAACAATAACCAACACTTAAATAATCACCATCACTTAAACAATCATCAGAATTTAAACACTCGCCAGCACTTAAACAATCTGAAAGATTGTTTATAGCTGGAGTTTGAGACTCAATGTTTACTTCATCACATTTGATGAGTGTTTACGACAGTGTGTGATTGTCACTGATTGTTTACCGCACAGTATATGAGGGTCAGATTGACTGTTTACTTCTGATTGTTTCAATACTCCATATTGCTTGACGGTGAAGACATGTTTAAAACAAATAAAAAGTAAAATTGGCCAAGATCAGCTGATGTTGTAAACATCAGCTGATGTTGCCATGACCAACTGATGTAGCAAACATCAGCTGATATTGCCATGACCAGCTGATGTTGCCATGACCAGCTGATGTTGCCATGACCAGCTGATGTAGCAAACACCAGCTGATGTTGCCATGACCAGCTGATGTAGCAAACATCAGCTGATGTTGCCATGACCAGCTGATGTTGCCATGACCAGCTGATGTTGCCATGACCAACTGATGTAGCAAACATCAGCTGATGTTGCCATGACCAACTGATGTAGCAAACATCAGCTGATGTTGCCATGACCAGCTGATGTTGCCATGACCAGCTGATACATCAAACACCAGCTGATGTTGCCATGACCAGCTGATACATCAAACACCAGCTGATGTTGCCATGACCAGCTGATGTAGCAAACATCAGATGATGTTGCCATGACCAGCTGATGTAGCAAACATCAGCTGATGTTGCCATGACCAGCTGATGTAGCAAACATCAGTTGATGTGACTACCATCAGCTGATGTGGCAAGCAACACTTGTTGCTACCATCATCACCAGTTGCCATGGATGGCTGGAGTGATCAGGAGCATCTGAGTGGACCGGGATATCAGGTTACGTGGAATATACTCGTGTGACTAGCCTGTTATATCCTGCCCCAGGCATACCACCTTCCACGCTCCCCCCAACACGGGATACACAGTACACTGTAAGGTGTATACCTGAGCGTGTATACACCGAGAGCTGTATGTCTCTAATTGTGTATACACTCAAGAGATTGCTTCAATTGATTACATGCAACCTAATATGACCCTCGTGTAGCTGATAGGCTTCAAACCCGTTTTGCTTACTGTGTACACACATGGTACAACACAACTTGTACCACGGAACAATATTCATGGCTTTATAACAAACTTATGTACAATACAAAGTGTCTATCCTGAACAGTGTAAAAGGTTACAGCTAAGGTCGAAAATCTAGCTATATCCAGGTGACATTGTGACCTTTCTGGCTAATTTCAGGCCATCATTAATAGGCTGGCGGTACAGAAAATGGAGCCTAAACACCTTTTCATGTTATTAAAATTTCGCAATTAAATCTGGCTAATTAGGGATGAAGAGTAAGTATTTTATTAATTATTGCAAAGTGCATCTAGCAGTTGCAAGGTTGAATGTGTGTGTTGATAAGATTAGAACGGTTGAGAGGGCAACCTCAACTCTGTCAGTGTATCATTCTATACTTGGTGGATGAGTGGCAGGAGAGAGAGAGAGAGAGAGAGAGAGAGAGAGAGAGAGAGAGAGAGAGAGAGAGAGAGAGAGAGAGAGAGAGAGAGAGAGAGAGAGAGATACAGGGTGTGTTTGCGGGTGGGTGAGTGAGAACCAGTGTTTTACTGTGGGTGGTAATGTGTGTGTGTGTGTGTGTGTGTGTGTGTGTGTGTGTGTGTGTGTGAACCATGGGCTCATCCTGGCTTTTTTAATATTCCTGTTACCCTTGGGTACAAACCTCTCCTCAGCCTCCTTACACATTGTTGCTACATATTCCATCATCTCATTAACTGGCTTCCCTGCCAGTTCTCTGTCCCATTGAACCCCGTTCAGGATGTTCCTCATTCCCGTGTAGTCCCCTTTCTTGTAGTTTGGCTTCATTCGTCCTGGCCTTCCTGCTTTCCCCTCCACTTGTAGCTCTACTGTGTATTCGAAGCTTAAAACCACATGATTGTTGGCCCCAAGGGGTCTTTCATATGTGATGACCTCAATATCTGCACTACTTTAGGTGAATACTAGGTCCAGTCTTGCTGGTTCATCTTCTCCTCTCTCTCTTGTAGTGTCCCTTACGTGTTGGTACATGAAATTTTCCAGTACCACCTCCATCATCTTAGCCCTCCATGTATCTTGGCCCCCATGTGGCTCCAAGTTCTCCCAATCGATCTCCTTGTGGTTAAAGTCACCCATGATCATGAGCTTTGCCCTGCATGCATGAGCTCTTCTGGCCACTCTAGCCAGTGTGTCAACCATCGCTCTATTGCTCTCGTCGTACTCTTGCCTTAGCCTCCTGCTGTTCTGTGGTGGGTTATACATCACTGCAATTACCACCTTGGGACCTCTAGAGTGAAGCGTTCTCACTATGTAATCGCTTGTTTCTCCGCTGTCTCCTCTCTCCAGCTCGTCAAAATTCCATCGGTTTTTAATCAGCAGTGCCACTCCTTCAACCCCCCCTTTTCCCTCTGTCTTTCCTCAGAATCTGGTATCTCGCTGGAAAGATGGCATCTGTTATCATACATGTAAGCTTGGTTTCTGTGAGAGCTATGATGTCCGGTGATGCCTCCCACTTATTTGTTATTCCATCAGCGTTTGTGTACTGTACCTTCAGTTTCCTTTCCAACACTGTGGTTTGAGGGGCCTGTGAGGGTGGGAGACCTGGGATTCTATAGCTGTGTGTTGGGTGGAAGCTGTGAGTATGGATGGTGTGATAGGTTGTGGGTTTCTGAGGATAGTTCTGTGTTTGCTTGCCCTTGCTGCTCTGTCCTGCTCTGATTGACCTCTGCTGGTTCCATCCTTGTCTCCTTTCCTAGCTCCTTTCGTTTTTTGTCCTCTCCCTTAGCTGCTGTCATTCTGTTTGTGTTCTGTCTCTGTCTAGGAACACCCTCTTGTACCCTCCCGACCATTTCAACCTTGGTTTCTCTTGGAGGATCCTGTTCTGCAGTGTTTCTGTCCTGAGAATCAGCTTGATCGGTCATTTTCTCCCCTTCAAGTACCCCCCTATTCTTTGAAAATTTACAATCTCGTCCATGTCTTCTTCACCTATTTCCATGATGATGTTTTCAATCTCCTTTCTGCCTGTCGTCTTTCAGTGTGTGTCCTTTCCTCTCTCTCCTGAAACCCATGGATAAACACTGATTTTGCCCTTTCCTCCCAATGCCTCTCTGTAACCCTGGTTCCTGTCTGTACATGGTCATTTTCTCCCTTGCTTTTTCCAGTGGCTCTTGGTAGCATGGTTGTGCCTCCACATGTGACCTATCACCCTCTCCATCTGCACCCAGCTGCTCTCCCCTTTCACTCTTTGGCCCTTCTTGGCAGGCTGATATGACCTTAGCATAATTCATATCTACATCC
>NC_091337.1:9728120-9738120 GCF_038502225.1 Cherax quadricarinatus | reverse complement strand
ACCAAAATGCAAGTTCCTGATCCAGCAAGGGACCCTCCTTGGCTAGCTGCAAGAACTGTGTCAAAACTGTCAGTGGTGACAATAAGGCAGGAGGAGGTGCATTTCCTTCTTAAATCACTTGACCAAGAAAAGGCTGTGGGCCCAGACAAGTTGAGCCCAAGATTGTTGAGAAGATGTGCAGACCAGCTAGCAGCACCTCTAACTCGTATCTTTCAGCACTGCCTAGTACAGTGTAAATGGCCCTCTCCATGGAAAGAGGCAAATGTAGTCCCTGTTCACAAAAAGAAGAGCAGAGCAGAAATCAGCAACTACAGACCAGTGTCACTCCTGTCAATCACTGGTAAGATCCTTGAGACAATTATCTCAAGGCAAATGACAGATTTTTTTGACTACCACTCACTACTTTGTGATCGTCAATATGGCTTCAGGAAAGGTTACTCTGCTGCTGATCTGTTGCTAAACCTCTCCACTAAGTGGCACCAGTCACTGCATGAATCTAAAGTCAGCTGTGTGGTAGCACTGGACATTGCTGGCGCTTTCGACCGGGTGTGGCACCAGGGCCTCTTAGCAAAACTTCAAGCACTGGGAATTGCAGGCTCTACGCTATGTCTCCTCAGTGATTACCTTCATGGTAGATCTCTAAGTGTAGTCCTCAATGGAACGGAATCAGCAAGGCATCCTATTGGGGCAAGCGTTCCACAAGGAAGCGTGCTGGGTCCTCTGTTATGGAATGTCTACTTCAACGACCTTCTTCACCTCATCCCAGAATCACATGCATATGCAGACGACTGTACACTGACTTTCACTTATCCAAGAGAAGAAATGCCAGCTGCTCTTAGCTACATCAATCACCAGCTGAGAGCTATATCAGCTTGGGGAAATAGATGGCAAGTAACATTTGCACCTGAGAAAACGCAAATGATGATTGTCTCTAGGCACCATGATGGTAATGCTGGTGCAGTAGTAAGGATGAATGGGACGATGTTGGCACCTGGAGAAGAAGTTGATATCCTTGGGGTGAAATTTGACTCCAAACTAACCATGAAGAACCACGTTGTAAATCTTGCAAACAAGGCAGCCAGGAAGCTTACAGCACTTCGCCGTATCTCGCATCTGCTTGACAGTAGGGGTTGCAAGATCCTGTACGAGGCACAAGTACACTCACACCTTGAGTATGCTCCACTTTCTTGGTTTGCCTGCCCCCCCCTCTCAACTGCGACTGCTTGACAGAGTAGAGAACAGAGCAAGACGTCTCATCTCTCGCCTGGACCCATCCTGGATAGATCTGTCATTTCAGCAGAGCCTTCAACATAGGAGGGATGTGGGTGGCCTTACTGTTATGTACAAGGCCAATATTGTCAAAATACCACACTTGGATCCACTTCGAGGACAGCGTGAAACAAGCTTTTATGCCACAAGACGGGCAGAAAGCAGCAACTTCACTCTGGCTGTACCCTTCTCCAGAACATCACTCCATCTGAGATCATACATACCCAGGATGACTCGAGTATGGAACACATTCGTACAGCATAATGATATCAACGAGATAAAGTCAGTTGATCAAATGAAAATGCTGGCCCACAGATGGCTCCAACTTCATCCTGTCCCGTACTTGTATGTCTCATAACAATAAAAATGCTTTCAAATGAGCTGATGTAGGTAACAGCTCTTAGCTTGCCAATAAAGTTAGGAATCCTTAACCTGTAATATAGCTGTCAATAAAGCTAGGGATCCTTAACCTTGTCAAACCCTGTGTAAAAAAAAAAAAAAAAAAAAAAAGAAAAAAAGAGAGAGAGAGAGAGAGAGAGAGATAACGTGCATCTCTCATTTCGTAAACAGTAAAACCACTTTATCTTCCATACTGTATACAGTGCGAGGCGTATACATTGATTCCTGTATCAAGAATGAAGGTATTGTTGATGCTGGTGTAGAGGTGAGGCGAGACTTAATGACCCTGGTGCACTCATGGGGTCTTAATGACCCTGGTGCACTCATGGGGTCTTAATGACCCTGGTGCACTCATGGGGTCTTAATGACCCTGGTGCACTCATGGGGTCTTATACCCAACACACTAATTAACCCTGGTCTTGTAAAGTAAAAGGACACAAGTGCAACTAATGTGACATTTATTGTGGCAACGTTTCGCTCTCCAGGAGCTTTATCAAGCTCCTGGAGAGCGAAACGTTGCCACAATAAATGTCACATTAGTTGGACTTGTGTCCTTTTACTTTACATATTGTCGGTAATTCTACCAACTTTATTACAACCCTGGTCTTGTAAACACAGTGACGGCAAGACCTTCCAGGAATGCCTCTCACCTGCCTCCTCTCAGAGGAATCACCAGGTAGGGACACAGGGACCAAAGGTACTTCAGTGAGAGGCACTGCAGCAGCTTCAGCTGTTTACATGAAGGTAAAGAATGCTCACTGATGATCGTTTCTGACGCCTCATAGAATGATTCTATAGAATTTTAAGATGAGAGAGTTTGTTTATCACTGTTATAGCTATCATGGACATACACACACATACAGTCTTCCTCCTGTCATTGGGCACATGCCCCATGTTGCCTGTATACCACCAGTTTGGGATACTGTAATACTTAAAATAGGAATTCAGAGTATACCGTATATACTGAGGGATATACGCCACCTGCTGCATATTCCTTTGCCTCTCTCCCACACAGGTGGTTGCATACCCGGTCGTTACTCCTCTCACTGTTGTACCCACCCCTGGGCCAGTGGACCATGCCAGGGGGGTCCACTGGACCACTAGCCATGTTCATGAATAACATGACTAATGTTCCAAACCTGTAAAGCGATTTTCGATAGCCAACATGTGGCAGTCAGTCCCTAGTAACCACCACCATCAATACTTCCTAATGGTCCCCTACCGCCTGGTTAGGTTAAATGAGTCACCTGCGTGTTAATATAGTCACCTCTGGAGACAATGACGTCAAAGTGAGGGCACTGAGAACTCTACACGCAGGGAGTAGTCACCATCACAACAGGTGGGTCAGTGAAACACTCTACTGATGCAATTAACGTCTGTTAGCTTGACATACACCTGCTGTGAGAGGAACCTGCTCTGAGAGGAACCTACTGTGAGAGGAACCTGCTGTGAGAGGCACCTGCTGTGAGAGGCACCTGCTGTGAGAGGCACCTGCTGTGAGAGGCACCTGCTGTGAGAGGCACCTGCTGTGAGAGGCACTTGATGTGGGAGGCACCTGCTGTGAGAGGAGCCTACATATAACTCTTGATCAAGCACACTGTCACTGTCTTCATCAAGTCATACTCCTTGTAGCACTTGACGTTGTGAAGGAAACGAGACTTGTTTGTCTTTCTTACCTCCACTCTATGATCACTTAAAATATTGAAAATCCACCTTCCTGCTTTTCCTGTCGCAGCAACTGGTCACATCTTCCTGGTCGTCACATCATAGCAACATCTTCCTGGTCGTCACATCATAGCAATATCTTCCTGGTCGTCACATCATGGCAACATCTTCCTGGTCGTCACATCATGGCAGCATCTTCCTGGTCGTCACATCATGGCAACATCTTCCTGGTCGTCACATCATGGCAACATGCGTCTTACCAAATGCGCACACAGCACGTCTTGTTTTTCCAGTGACTTTGTAACCTTTGTAACACTCCACTAGGAGAGTTCTGTAAGTGTAAAGGGATCACGACTCTACACAAACAACCCACACATAGGAGAAAGAACTTAAGACGACGTTTCGGTCCGACTTGGACCGAAACTCATCAACTCTCTCCCCGCCTTACAACCATGGTGACTTGGGCTATGTGGCTCAAGTTTCTCAGTAAAATCAGAGTCAGTTGAATTACACCCCTGTAAAGAGTTTTCAGGTGTGTGATGTTAGTGTTACTGATGGTATGTGATGTTAGTGTTACTGATGGTATGTGATGTTAGTGTTACTGATGGTATGTGATGTTAGTGTTACTGATGGTATGTGATGTTAGTGTTACTGATGGTATGTGATGGTAGTGTTACTGATGGTAAGTGATGTTAGTGTTACTGATGGTATGTGATGTTAGTGTTACTGATGGTATGTGATGTTAGTGTTACTGATGGTAAGTGATGGTAGTGTTACTGATGGTATGTGATGTTAGTGCTACTGATGGTGTGTGATGTTAGTGTTACTGATGGTATGTGATGTTAGTGTTACTGATGGTATGTGATGTTAGTGTTACTGATGGTATGTGATGTTAGTGTTACTGATGGTATGTGATGGTAGTGTTACTGATGGTATGTGATGTTAGTGTTACTGATGGTATGTGATGTTAGTGTTACTGATGGTATGTGATGTTAGTGCTACTGATGGTGTGTGATGTTAGTGTTACTGATGGTATGTGATGTTAGTGTTACTGATGGTGTGTGATGTTAGTGTTACTGATGGTATGTGATGTTAGTGTTACTGATGGTATGTGATGTTAGTGTTACTGATGGTATGTGATGTTAGTGCTACTGATGGTGTGTGATGTTAGTGTTACTGATGGTATGTGATGTTAGTGTTACTGATGGTAAGTGATGGTAGTGTTACTGATGGTATGTGATGTTAGTGCTACTGATGGTGTGTGATGTTAGTGTTACTGATGGTATGTGATGTTAGTGTTACTGATGGTATGTGATGTTAGTGTTACTGATGGTATGTGATGTTAGTGTTACTGATGGTATGTGATGGTAGTGTTACTGATGGTATGTGATGTTAGTGTTACTGATGGTATGTGATGTTAGTGTTACTGATGGTATGTGATGTTAGTGCTACTGATGGTGTGTGATGTTAGTGTTACTGATGGTATGTGATGTTAGTGTTACTGATGGTGTGTGATGTTAGTGTTACTGATGGTATGTGATGTTAGTGTTACTGATGGTATGTGATGTTAGTGTTACTGATGGTATGTGATGTTAGTGCTACTGATGGTGTGTGATGTTAGTGTTACTGATGGTATGTGATGTTAGTGTTACTGATGGTGTGTGATGTTAGTGTTACTGATGGTATGTGATGTTAGTGTTACTGATGGTATGTG
This sequence comes from Cherax quadricarinatus, assembly GCF_038502225.1. Classification (NCBI taxonomy): domain Eukaryota; kingdom Metazoa; phylum Arthropoda; class Malacostraca; order Decapoda; family Parastacidae; genus Cherax; species Cherax quadricarinatus. The sequence continues at coordinate 9,733,073 of NC_091337.1, read as the reverse complement.
ATGTTAGTGCTACTGATGGTATGTGATGTTAGTGTTACTGATGGTATGTGATGTTAGTGTTACTGATGGTATGTGATGTTAGTGTTACTGATGGTATGTGATGGTAGTGCTACTGATGGTGTGTGATGTTAGTGTTACTGATGGTATGTGATGTTAGTGTTACTGATGGTGTGTGATGTTAGTGTTACTGATGGTATGTGATGTTAGTGTTACTGATGGTATGTGATGTTAGTGTTACTGATGGTATGTGATGTTAGTGTTACTGATGGTATGTGATGTTAGTGTTACTGATGGTATGTGATGTTAGTGTTACTGATGGTGTGTGATGGTAGTGTTACTGATGGTATGTGATGTTAGTGTTACTGATGGTATGTGATGTTAGTGTTACTGATGGTGTGATGTTAGTGTTACTGATGGTGTGATGTTAGTGTTACTGATGGTGTGTGATGTTAGTGTTACTGATGGTGTGTGATGTTAGTGCTACTGATGGTGTGTGATGTTAGTGTTACTGATGGTGTGATGTTAGTGTTACTGATGGTGTGTGATGTTAGTGCTATTGATGGTGTGTGATGTTAGTGCTACTGATGGTGTGTGATGTTAGTGTTACTGATGGTGTGTGATGTTAGTGTTACTGATGGTATGTGATGTTAGTGTTACTGATGGTATGTGATGTTAGTGTTACTGATGGTATGGGATGTTAGTGTTACTGATGGTATGTGATGTTAGTGTTACTGATGGTATGTGATGTTAGTGTTACTGATGGTGTGTGATGTTAGTGTTACTGATGGTATGTGATGTTAGTGTTACTGATGGTATGTGATGTTAGTGTTACTGATGGTATGTGATGTTAGTGTTACTGATGGTATGTGATGTTAGTGTTACTGATGGTATGTGATGTTAGTGTTACTGATGTGTGATGTTAGTGCTACTGATGGTATGTGATGTTAGTGTTACTGATGGTATGTGATGTTAGTGTTACTGATGGTATGTGATGTTAGTGTTACTGATGGTATGTGATGTTAGTGTTACTGATGGTATGTGATGTTAGTGTTACTGATGGTATGTGATGTTAGTGTTACTGATGGTATGGGATGTTAGTGTTACTGATGGTATGTGATGTTAGTGTTACTGATGGTGTGTGATGTTAGTGCTACTGATGGTATGTGATGTTAGTGCTACTGATGGTGTGTGATATTAGTGTTACTGATGGTGTGTGATGTTAGTGTTACTGATGGTATGGGATGTTAGTGTTACTGATGGTATGTGATGTTAGTGTTACTGATGGTGTGTGATGTTTGTACTACTGATGGTGTGTGATGTTAGTGTTACTGATGGTATGTGATGTTAGTGTTACTGATGGTATGTGATGTTAGTGTTACTGATGGTATGTGATGTTAGTGTTACTGATGGTGTGTGATGTTTGTACTACTGATGGTGTGTGATGTTAGTGTTACTGATGGTATGTGATGTTAGTGTTACTGATGGTATGTGATGTTAGTGTTACTGATGGTATGTGATGTTAGTGTTACTGATGGTGTGTGATGTTAGTGTTACTGATGGTGTGTGATGTTAGTGTTACTGATGGTGTGTGATGTTAGTGTTACTGATGGTGTGTGATGTTAGTGTTACTGATGGTGTGTTATGTTAGTGTTACTGATGGTATGTGATGTTAGTGTTACTGATGGTATGTGATGTTAGTGTTACTGATGGTATGGGATGTTAGTGTTACTGATGGTATGTGATGTTAGTGTTACTGATGGTATGTGATGTTAGTGTTACTGATGGTGTGTGATGTTAGTGTTACTGATGGTATGTGATGTTAGTGTTACTGATGGTATGTGATGTTAGTGTTACTGATGGAATGTGATGTTAGTGTTACTGATGGTGTGTGATGTTAGTGTTACTGATGGTATGTGATGTTAGTGTTACTGATGGTATGTGATGTTAGTGTTACTGATGGTATGGGATGTTAGTGTTACTGATGGTATGTGATGTTAATGTTACTGATGGTATGTGATGTTAGTGTTACTGATGGTATGTGATGTTAGTGTTACTGATGGTATGTGATGTTAGTGTTACTGATGGAATGTGATGTTAGTGTTACTGATGGTGTGTGATGTTAGTGTTACTGATGGTATGTGATGTTAGTGTTACTGATGGTATGTGATGTTAGTGTTACTGATGGTATGGGATGTTAGTGTTACTGATGGTATGTGATGTTAATGTTACTGATGGTATGTGATGTTAGTGTTACTGATGGTATGGGATGTTAGTGTTACTGATGGTATGGGATGTTAGTGTTACTGATGGTATGGGATGTTAGTGTTACTGATGGTATGGGATGTTAGTGTTACTGATGGTATGGGATGTTAGTGTTACTGATGGTATGTGATGTTAGTGTTACTGATGGTGTGAGATGTTAGTGTTACTGATGGTATGTGATGTTAGTGTTACTGACGGTGTGTGATGTTAGTGTTACTGATGGTATGTGATGTTAGTGTTACTGATGGTATGTGATGTTAGTGTTACTGATGGTGTGAGATGTTAGTGTTACTGATGGTATGTGATGTTAGTGTTACTGACGGTGTGTGATGTTAGTGTTACTGATGGTATGTGATGTTAGTGTTACTGATGATATGGGATGTTAGTGTTACTGATGGTATGTGATGTTAGTGCTACTGATGGTGTGAGATGTTAGTGTTACTGATGGTATGTGATGTTAGTGTTACTGACGGTGTGTGATGTTAGTGTTACTGATGGTGTGTGATGTTAGAGCTACTGATGGTGTGTGATGTTAGTGTTACTGATGGTGTGTGATGTTAGTGCTACTGATGGTGTGTGATGTTAGTGTTACTAACGGTGTGTGATGTTAGTGTTACTGATGTGCAATGTTCTCATCATCGCTCTGCTGCCTCACTTGTACGGAGGACTCGTGTCTTCACTCTTCAAGACTTCGGGGATGTCACCTGAATCTAACCTATTCCTCCAAAGAACACAGAGTAATGCTGAAAGTCTCCAAAGAACACAGAGTAATGCTGAAAGTCTCCAAAGAACACAGAGTAATGCTGAAAGTCTCCAAAGAACACAGAGTACTCGTTGAGATGGAACTTCGCCTCTATATATCAATAAAGTATTCAAGGCATCTGGCTCAGGTGTTGAGTACACGCGGGGTACACACATACACACACACATACACACACACACACACACACACACACACACACACACACACACACACACACACACACACACTTCATTTCCAGTCGCAAGTCTGTAGAATCTGTCATCGTGTTCCACATCTGGTAGATGGGGTTGCACAGAGAGTTTAAAAAACTCTGAGTCTTCAACTCTCGTGTCAAACATTGACTCGCAGTGTGTCGTTCCATCAACACGAACTGCCTTCAAACACAGGGCCAAAAGTTGAATAAATATTCATTTTGAAGATTTGAAATAAAAAAAAAAAACAAATGGTGAAGAATCACAGTTCACAAACGGAAGCATAAAAACTACACTTGTGTTGACAAACTGCAGACGACGTGAGGGTTTACAAATTTCTCATAAGAATCTTAGCTATTGTTTGTGTTTCTTGTCCAGTATAAATGTGTAATTTTGTGTTGCTTCTGTCTGGTATAATGGTTGAGTTTGTGTTGCTTCTGTCTGGTATAACTGGTTGAGTTTGTGTTGCTTCTGTCTGGTATAACTGGTTGAGTTTGTGTTGCTTCTGTCTGGTATAATGGTTGAGTTTGTGTTGCTTCTGTCTGGTATAACTGGTTGAGTTTGTGTTGCTTCTGTCTGGTATAACTGGTTGAGTTTGTGTTGCTTCTGTCTGGTATAATGGTTGAGTTTGTGTTGCTTCTGTCTGGTATAACTGGTTGAGTTTGTGTTGCTTCTGTCTGGTATAACTGGTTGAGTTTGTGTTGCTTCTGTCTGTTATAACTGGTTGAGTCTGTGTTGCTTCTGTCTGTTATAACTGGCTGAGTTTGTGTTGCTTCTGTCTGGTATAATGGTTGAGTTTGTGTTGCTTCTGTCTGGTATAATGGTTGAGTTTGTGTTGCTTCTGTCTGGTATAACTGGTTGAGTTTGTGTTGCTTCTGTCTGGTATAACTGGTTGAGTTTGTGTTGCTTCTGTCTGTTATAACTGGTTGAGTTTGTGTTGCTTCTGTCTGTTATAACTGGTTGAGTTTGTGTTGCTTCTGTCTGTTATAACTGGTTGAGTTTGTGTTGCTTCTGTCTGTTATAACTGGTTGAGTTTGTGTTGCTTTTGTCTGTTATAACTGGTTGAGTCTGTGTTGCTTCTAGTATAACTGGTTCAGTTTATCTTACACAGGTAATTTCTCTGAGTATGTTGTTATAACTTCTCTCAGATTCGTAATTTTTTTCATCACTTCAGAGTCTTGGTGAAGATTAAGACACATGCCTAACACTTGGTTATCTATATTGATGAAACGTTTCGCCTAAACAGGAGGCTTCTTCAGTCAGATATAAAGGGAGCAGTAGTAATGAAATAAAGATGATGCAATCAGTCCCTCAACCTGGAGAAGAGTTCAGCTCTATGGAGCTGAACTCTTCTCCAGGCTGAGGGACTGACCACCTCAAATACTTTTTCTCCAAGTATGATGGACTGATTACATCTTTGTTTCATTTCTATTACTGCCTCTATATTTGACTGAAGAAGTCTTTTGTGTAGGCGAAACATTTCAACAATAAAGATACCCAACTGTTGGACATGTGTCTTAATCTTCAACTTGTCACTATGTTATACCATTTTCAACACATTCAGAATCCATTTCTTCTTATGTAAGGTCTTCTGTATTTCACAATCTGGCTTCTTTGTCAGATTTCCTCTCTCCTCTTGCCTCCCACTTCTCTCATGTTCTCTTCTCCTCCTCCTATTTCCCTCCACCATCATTACTTACAGCCGTCACAGTGATTACAGAAATGATATTACGCTGA
>NC_091337.1:9695620-9723120 GCF_038502225.1 Cherax quadricarinatus | reverse complement strand
CACCCACCTACAACACTGTATTGTACCACCCACCTACAACACTGTATTGTACCACCCACCTACAACACTGTATTGTACCACCCACCTACAACACTGTATTGTACCACCCACCTACAACACTGTATTGTACCACCCACCTACAACACTGTATTGTACCACCCACCTACAACACTGTCTTGTATCACCCACCTACAACACTGTATTGTACCACCCACCTACAACACTGTATTGTACCACCCACCTACAACACTGTATTGTACCACCCACCTACAACACTGTATTGTACCACCCACCTACAACACTGTATTGTACCACCCACCTACAACACTGTATTGTACCACCCACCTACAACACTGTATTGTATCACCCACCTACAACACTGTATTGTACCACCCACCTACAACACTGTATTGTACCACCCACCTACAACACTGTATTGTACCACCCACCTACAACACTGTATTGTACCACACACCTACAACACTGTACAACACTGTCTTGTATCACCCACCTACAACACTGTATCACCCACCTACAACACTGTATTGTACCACCCACCTACAACACTGTATTGTACCACCCACCTACAACACTGTATTGTACCACCCACCTACAACACTGTATTGTACCACCCACCTACAACACTGTATTGTACCACCCACCTACAACACTGTATTGTACCACCCACCTACAACACTGTATTGTACCACCCACCTACAACACTGTATTGTACCACCCACCTACAACACTGTATTGTACCACCCACCTACAACACTGTATTGTACCACCCACCTACAACACTGTATTGTACCACCCACCTACAACACTGTATTGTACCACCCACCTACAACACTGTATTGTACCAATCACCTACAACACTGTATTGTACCACCCACCTACAACACTGTATTGTACCACCCACCTACAACACTGTATTGTACCACCCACCTACAACACTGTATTGTACCACCCACCTACAACACTGTATTGTACCACCCACCTACAACACTGTATTGTACCACCCACCTACAACACTGTATTGTACCACCCACCTACAACACTATTGTACCACCCACCTACAACACTGTATTGTACCACCCACCTCGAACACTGCATTGTACCACCCACCTACAACACTGTATAGTACCACCCACCTACAACACTGTATTGTACCACCCACCTACAACACTGTATTGTACCACATACCTCGAACACTGTATTGTACCACCCACCTTCAACACTATATTGTACCACCCATCTCGAACACTGCACTGTACCACCCATCTCGAACACTGTATTGTACCACCCACCTACAACTCTGTATTATACCACCCACCTACAACACTGCATTGTACAACCCAGCTACAACACTATTATACCACCCGCCTCGAACACTGTATTGTACCACCCACCTACAACACTGTATAGTACCACCCACCTACAACACTGTATTGTACCACCCACCTACAACACTGTGTTGTACCACCCACCTACAACACTGTATTGTACCGCCCACCTATAACACTGTATTGTACCACCCACCTACAACACTGTACTGTGCCACCCACCTACAACACTGTATTGTACCACCCACCTACAACACTGTATTGTACCACCCACCTACAACATTGTATTCTACCACCCACCTACAATGTATTATACCATCCACTTACAACACTGTATTATACCACCCACCTACAACACTGTATTGTACCACCCACCTACAACACTGTATTGTACCACCCACCTACAATGTATTATACCATCCACCCACAACACTGTATTATACCACCCACCTACAACACTGTATTGTACCACCCGCCTACAACACTGTATTGTACCACCCACCTACAACACTGTATTGTACCACCCACCTACAACACTGTCTTGTATCACCCACCATCACGTACACACAAACTACATTTCGTACAAACGAACTACGTCACGTACAAACGAACTACGCCACGTACAAACGAACTACGCCACGTACAAACGAACTACGCCACTTACAAACGAACTACGCCACTTACAAACGAACTACGCCACTTACAAACGAACTACGCCACTTACAAACGAACTATGCCACTTACAAACGAACTACGCCACTTACAAACGAACTACGCCACTTACAAACGAACTACGCCACTTACAAACGAACTACGCCACTTACAAACGAACTATGCCACGTACACACCAACTACGTTCACACATCGTGTGTTTCCTTCACAAAAGTTCATTTTCAGTCTTCTTCGAACAAGAACATGAACACTCCACCCACAACCCCACCCACTACCCCACCCGCTACCTCATACACTACCCCACCCGCTACCCCACCCACTACCACATTCACTACCCCACCCACTACCCCACCCACTACCACACCCACTACCCCACCCACTACCACACCCACTACCCCACCCACTGCCCCACCCACTACCCCACCCGCTACCCCACCCACAACCCCACCCGCTACCTCACCCGCTACCTCATACACTACCCCACCCGCTACCCCACCCACGACCCCAACCACTACCCCACCCACTACCACACCCACTACCCCACCCACTGCCCCACCCGCTACCCCACCCACTACCCCACCCACTACCCCACCCGCTACCCCACCCACTACCCCACCCCCAACCCCACCCTCTACCACACCCGCTACCTCATACACTACCCCACCCGCTACCCCACCCACTACCACACCCACTAACGCACCCACTACCAAACCCACTACCCCACCCACTGCCCCACCCGCTACCCCACCCACTACCCCACCCACTACCCCACCCGCTACCCCACCCACTACCCCACCCACAACCCCACCCACTACCCCACCCGCTACCTCATACACTACCCCACCCGCTACCCCACCCACTACCACATCCACTACCCCACCCACTACCCCACCCACAACCACACCCACTACCCCACCCACTGCCCCACCCGCTACCCCACCCACTACCCCACCCGCTACCCCACCCACTACCACATCCACTACCCCACCCACTATCACACCCACTGCCCCACCCACTACCACCACACCCACTACCCCACCCACTACCACGTCCACTACCCCACCTATCACACCCACTACCCCACCCACTGCCGCACCCACTACCACCACACCCGCTACCCCACCCACTACTACACCCACTAACTCACCCACTACCATACCCACTACCCCACCAACTACCCCACCCACTACCCCACCAACTACCCCACCCACTATCCCACCCACTACCACACCCACTACCCCACCCACTGCCACACCCACTACCCCACCCACTACCCCACCCACTACCACATCCACTACCCCACCCACTATCACACTCACTGCCCCACCCACTACCACCACGCCCACTACCCCACCCACTACCACACCCACTACCACATCCACTATCCCACCCACTACCACATCCACTACCCCACCCACTACCCCACCCACTACCACACCCACTACCCCACACACTACCACACCCACTACCTCACCCACTACCTCACCCACTACCCCACCCACACCCCACCACCACACCCACTACCACACCCACTACCCCACCCACGACCCCACCCACTACCCCACCCACTACCACCACACCCACTACCCCACCCACTACCACACCCACAACCACACCCACTACCCCACCCACTACCACACCCACTACCACACCCACTACCCCACCCACTACCACACCCACTACCACACCCACTACCCCACCCACTACCACACCCACTACCACACCCACTATTACATCCACTACCACACCCACTACCACACCCACTATTACATCCACTACCACACCCACTACCACACCCACTATTACATCCACTTCCACACCCACTACCACACCCACTACCACACCCACTACCACACCCACTACCACACCCACTACAACTCCTTCTATCACATCCACTACCACACCCACTACCACTCCCACTACCACACCCACTACCACCACACCTACTACCCCACCCACTACCACCACACCCACTACCCCACCCACTACCACCACCCCCACTACCCCACCCACTACCACCACATCCACTACCACACCCACTACCACCACACCCACTACCACCACATCTACTACCACACCCACTCACACCCACTACCACCATACCCACTACCCCACCCACTACCACCACACCCACTACCATCACACCCACTACCCCACCCACTACCACCACACCCACTACCCCACCCTCTACCACCACAACCACTACCCCACCCACTACCACCACACCCACTACCCCACCCACTACCACGACACCTACCACACCCACCACATCCACTACCACTACACCCACTACCCCACCCACTACCACACCCACTACCCCACCCACTACCACACCCACTACCACCACATCCACTACCACACCCACTACTACCACACCCACTACCACACCCACTACTACCACACCCACTACCCCACCCACTTCCACCACATCCACTACCACACCCACTACCACCACATCCACTACCACACCCACTACCACCACATCCACTACTACCACACCCACTACCCCACCCACTACCACACCCACTACCCCACCCACTACCACACCCACTACCCCACCCACTACCACATCCACTATCACACCCACTACCCCACCCACTACCACCACATCCACTACCACACCCACTACTACCACACCCACTACCCCACCCACTACCACCACATTCACTACCACACCCACTACCCCACCCACTACCCCACCCACTACCCCACCCACTACCACACCTACTACCCCACCCACTACCTCACCCACTACCCCACCCACTACCCCACCCACTACCCCACCCAGTACCCCACCCACTACCACACCCACTACCCCACCCACTACCACACCCACTACCACACCCACTACCCCACCCACAACCCCACCCACACCCACACCCACTACCCCACCCACTACCACACCCACTACTCCACCCACTACCACACCCACTACCACACCCACTACCCCACCCACTACCACACCCACTACCCCACCCACTACCACACCCACTACCCCACCCACTACCACACCCACTACCAGACCCACTACCCCACCCACTACCGCACCCACTACCACACCCACTACCCCACCCACTACCACACCCACTACCCCACCCACTACCACCCCACCCACTACCGCACCCACTACCACACCCACTACTCCACCCACTACCCCACCCACTACCACACCCACTACCCCACCCACTACCACACCCACTACCCCACCCACTACCCCACCCACTACCACACCCACTACCCCACCCACTACCACACCCATTACCACACCCACTACCACACCCACTACCCCACCCACTACCCCACCCACTACCACACCCACTACCCCACCCATTACCACACCCACTACCACACCCACTACCCCACCCACTACCCCACCCACTACCCCACCCACTACCACACCCACTACCACACCCACTACCCCACCCACTACCACACCCACTACCCCACCCACTACCACACCCACTACCCCACCCACTACCACACCCACTACCCCACCAACTACCCCACCCACTACCACACCCACTACCCCACCCACTACCCCACCCACTACCACACCCACTACCCCACCCACTACCACACCCATTACCACACCCACTACCACACCCACTACCCCACCCACTACCCCACCCACTACCACACCCACTACCCCACCCATTACCACACCCACTACCACACCCACTACCCCACCCACTACCCCACCCACTACCACACCCACTACCCCACCCATTACCACACCCACTACCACACCCACTACTCCACCAACGACTACCACACCCACTACCGCACCCACTACCACACCCACTACTCCACCCACTACCCCACCCACTACCACACCCACTACCCCACCCACTACCACACCCACTACCCCACCCACTACCCCACCCACTACCACACCCACTACCCCACCCACTACCACACCCATTACCACACCCACTACCACACCCACTACCCCACCCACAACCCCACCCACAACCACACCCACAACCCCACCCATTACCACACCCACTACCACACCCACTACCCCACCCACTACCCCACCCACTACCACACCCACTACCCCACCCACTACCACACCCATTACCACACCCACTACCACACCCACTACCCCACCCACTACCCCACCCACTACCACACCCACTACTACACCCACTACCACACCCACTACCACACCCACTACCCCATCCATTACCACACCCACTACCACACCCACTACCCCACCCACTACCCCACCCACTACCACACCCATTACCACACCCACTACCACACCCATTACCACACCCACTACCCCACCCACTACCCCACCCACTACCCCACCCACTACCCCACCCACTACCCCACCCACTACCACACCCATTACCACACCCACTACCACACCCACTACCCCACCCACTACCAACAAGACACACTTCCGGTTCAATACTGGAATTCTATTAAAATCATCCAGTTTGTTGGCGAATGGTCAGCTGCGTCAGTTGTCAGCTGCGTCAGTTGTCAGCTGCGTTAACTGTCAGCTGCGTCAACTGTCAGCTGCATCAACTGTCAGCTGCGTCAACTGTCAGCTGCGTCAACTGTCAGCTGCGTCAACTGTCAGCTGCGCGCTTTGTATGGCGCTAGACCGGTATGAATCCCACAGCGCCTAGGGAATGGGAGATAAGGCAGGTTTGATCCGAGGAAGAGGAGAGCAGCCTTATGTATAAACACTAACAGATATACACCTCTCAGTGTACATACACTGACAGACAGACATACACATTGTATATACACTGACATGAATAGTGTATATACACTGACATACACAGTGTATATACACTGACATACAGTGTATATACACTGACATACATACAGTGTATATACACTGACATAGTGTATATACACTGACATACAGTGTATATACACTGACATACACAGTGTATAAACACTGACATACACAGTGTATATACACTGACATACAGTGTATATACACTGACATACAGTGTATATACACTGACATACAGTGTATACACACTGACACATACACAGTGTATACACACTGACACATACACAGTGTATACACACTGACACATACACAGTGTATACACACTGACACATACACAGTGTATACACACTGACACATACACAGTGTATACACACTGACACATACACAGTGTATACACACTGACACATACACAGTGTATACACACTGACACATACACAGTGTATACACACTGACACATACACAGTGTATATACACTGACACATACACAGTGTATATACACTGACACATACACAGTGTATATACACTGACACATACACAGTGTATACACACTGACACATACACAGTGTATACACACTGACACATACACAGTGTATATACACTGACACATACACAGTGTATACACACTGACACATACACAGTGTATATACACTGACACATACACAGTGTATATACACTGACACATACACAGTGTATATACACTGACACATACACAGTGTATATACACTGACACATACACAGTGTATATACACTGACACATACACAGTGTATACACACTGACACATACACAGTGTATATACACTGACACATACACAGTGTATATACACTGACACATACACAGTGTATATACACTGACACATACACAGTGTATATACACTGACACATACACAGTGTATACACACTGACACATACACAGTGTATATACACTGACACATACACAGTGTATACACACTGACACATACAGTGTATATACACTGACACATACACAGTGTATATACACTGACACGTACACAGTGTATATACACTGACACATACACAGTGTATATACACTGACACACAGTGTGTACACACTGACACATACACAGTGTATATACACTGGCACATACACAGTGTATACACACTGACACATACACAGTGTATACACACTGACACATACACAGTGTATATACACTGACACATACACAGTGTATATACACTGACACATACACAGTGTATATACACTGACATAGTGTATATACACTGACACATACACAGTGTATATACACTGACACATACACAGTGTATACACACTGACACATACACAGTGTATACACACTGACACATACACAGTGTATACACACTGACACATACACAGTGTATATACACTGACACATACACAGTGTATATACACTGACACATACACAGTGTATATACACTGACACATACACAGTGTATATACACTGACACATACACAGTGTATATACACTGACATACAGTGTATACACACTGACACATACACAGTGTATATACAATGACACATACACAGTGTATATACACTGACACATACACAGTGTATATACACTGACACATACACAGTGTATATACACTGACATACAGTGTATATACACTGACACATACACAGTGTATATACACTGACACATACACAGTGTATACACACTGACACATACACAGTGTATACACACTGACACATACACAGTGTATACACACTGACACATACACAGTGTATATACACTGACACATACACAGTGTATATACACTGACACATACACAGTGTATATACACTGACACATACACAGTGTATATACACTGACACATACACAGTGTATACACACTGACACATACACAGTGTATACACACTGACACATACACAGTGTATATACACTGACACATACACAGTGTATATACACTGAGACATACACAGTGTATATACACTGAGACATACACAGTGTATATACACTGAGACATACACAGTGTATATACACTGAGACATACACAGTGTATATACACTGAGACATACACAGTGTATATACACTGAGACATACACAGTGTATATACACTGAGACATACACAGTGTATATACACTGAGACATACACAGTGTATATACACTGACACATACACAGTGTATATACACTGACACATACACAGTGTATACACACTGACACATACACAGTGTATACACACTGACACATACACAGTGTATATACACTGAGACATACACAGTGTATATACACTGAGACATACACAGTGTATATACACTGAGACATACACAGTGTATATACACTGAGACATACACAGTGTATATACACTGAGACATACACAGTGTATATACACTGAGACATACACAGTGTATATACACTGAGACATACACAGTGTATATACACTGAGACATACACAGTGTATATACACTGAGACATACACAGTGTATATACACTGACACATACACAGTGTATATACACTGACATATACACAGTGTATATACACTGACACATACACTGACACATACACAGTGTATATACACTGACACATACACAGTGTATATACACTGACACATACACAGTGTATATACACTGACACATACACAGTGTATATACACTGACACATACACAGTGTATATACACTGACACATACACAGTGTATATACACTGACACATACACAGTGTATACACACTGACACATACACAGTGTATATACACTGACACATACACAGTGTATATACACTGACACATACACAGTGTATATACACTGACACATACACAGTGTATATACACTGACACATACACAGTGTATATACACTGACATACAGTGTATACACACTGACACATACACAGTGTATATACACTGACACATACACAGTGTATATACACTGACACATACACAGTGTATACACACTGACACATACACAGTGTATATACACTGACACATACACAGTGTATATACACTGACACATACACAGTGTATACACACTGACACATACACAGTGTATATACACTGACACATACACAGTGTATACACACTGACACATACACAGTGTATATACACTGACACATACACAGTGTATACACACTGACACATACACAGTGTATATACACTGACACATACACAGTGTATATACACTGACACATACACTGACACATACACAGTGTATACACACTGACACATACACAGTGTATACACACTGACACATACACTGACACATACACTGACACATACACAGTGTATACACACTGACACATACACAGTGTATACACACTGACACATACACAGTGTATACACACTGGCACATACACTGACACATACACTGACACATACACTGACACATACACAGTGTATACACACTGACACATACACAGTGTATACACACTGACACATACACTGACACATACACTGACACATACACAGTGTATACACACTGACACATACACAGTGTATACACACTGGCACATACACTGACACATACACGCCTCTCAGTGTATTTAAATATCATCATCTTAATAACTTCCATAGTATTAAATTAGTGGAAATAACTAAGTGTTGGACTTTATGTTATCTTAAGTTTATTTTATCTTACGTTTATTGTATTATCTTAAGTTTATTATATTATCTTAAGTTTATTGTATCTTAAGTTTATTGTATTATCTTAAGTTTATTATATTATATTAAGTTTATTGCATCTTAAGTTTATTGTATTATCTTAAGTTTATTGTATTATCTTAAGTTTATTATATTATATTAAGTTTATTGCATCTTAAGTTTATTGTATTATCTTAAGTTCATTGTGTTATCTTTAGTTTATTATATTATCTTAAGTTTATTATATTATCTTAAGTTTATTATATTATCTTAAGTTTATTGCATCTTAAGTTTATTGTATTATCTTAAGTTCATTGTGTTATCTTTAGTTTATTATATTATCTTAAGTTTATTGTCTTATCTTAAGTTTATTATTCATGTATTTGTATAAATGAGGATTATTATTACTGTTATGATTATTTTAATGTATCGAGTTATCTTATATTTATTTACACATAGTTTACCGACATCTACAAACATCTAGACGTATGTATTGAATGTGAATACCTTACTAACAGTCATTCACTCACTTTCGTGGCGAGAATGAGACACTTTTCAAAATCAATTTCAAAGTGAACATGGCGGCGGCGGCGGCCGGGAGAACATGAGAGAAAACGGTGGAGTGTACCGTGTTAACGGGGGAACTACGGTACACTTGACACTCTTCACCCATGGGAATAAGTTCCTTCGTCTGTCCTTTTCTGGGGTTTATCCTGGGTAGTTTACAGTGTGTATGATGATTGTACTTATGAGTACATGTGCCTGAATAAACACAGCACCACCATGCGTCAACACAGCACCACCATGCATCCACACACCACCACCATGCGTCAACACAACACCACCATGCATCCACACAACACCACCATGCGTCAACACAGCACCACCATGCATCCACACAACACCACCATGCGTCAACACAGCACCACCATGCATCCACACAACACCACCATGCGTCAACACAGCACCACCATGCATCCACACAACACCACCATGCGTCAACACAGCACCACCATGCATCCACACAACACCACCATGCGTCAACACAGCACCACCATGCATCCACACAACACCACCATGCGTCAACACAGCACCACCATGCATCCACACAACACCACCATACATCAACAGGCTAGTCTTACCTCAGTATCCTGCGTGGAGACACATCCTCGAATGCCAGTGGACACGAGGCTCGTCGGTACTGTGAAAATACACTCTATGTTAGAATTATTGTATTGGTAACAGTAGTAGTAGTACTACCAATAGTAGAGTAGTAGTAGTAGTTGTGGAAGTAGCAGCAAGTAGTAGTAGTAGTAAGTAGTAATTGTAGTAGTAGAAGTAGTAATATTAGTAGTCAATGTTGCAAAAGTATATTATAAACACATGCAGATTCCTATAACAGTAAAAAAAAGAATAAAAATATTTTATGGTTATGAGAGAGAGAGAGAGAGAGAGAGAGAGAGAGAGAGAGAGAGAGGCGCCTCGTAGACTCAGCCGTCACTCAGGTTTCATCATCAACACAAGCTGAGGCAGTCAAGTTAACATCATCACATTTGCTGAGTTACTTAACATCACGAGTGATGACCTTGATGTTTGGCCAGTAAACACTGAGAACCATAATGAAGTTACTGTACAGGAGGGCCCCGCTTAAACAGCAAGTTTAGGCTCCGGGCTACTGCTGTACAGGAGGGCCCCGCTTACACAGCAAGTTTAGGCTCCGGTCTACTGCTGTACAGGAGGGCCCCGCTTATACAGCAAGTTTAGGCTCCGGGCTACTGCTGTACAGGAGGGCCCCGCTTATACAGCAAGTTTAGGCTCCGGGCTACTGCTGTACAGGAGGGCCCCGCTTATACAGCAAGTTTAGGCTCCGGGCTACTGCTGTACAGGAGGGCCCCGCTTATACAGCAAGTTTAGGCTCCGGGCTACTGCTGTATGTACTCGTACACAGACAAGAAATGTTATAAGTAAAAAATGGACTTTACAAACATTGTATCATGCTGATATAAAAACATTATAGATATTATGACACAGACTGCCGCACTCTGCTAGTCTTGAACATTTCTCGAAGCAGCGTCCAAGAATGCTCTTGCTTACTTATGTTAATTCAGGACAATTAAAATGGAAGAATGAGGCAAATGCTTTTATATGAGAGAAAAATCACATGGATAACCTGTTGTGAACCCAGAGCAGCCTGGGTTCACAACAGGTCGCTCCTGCCTCTCATAACTACTGGACCACTATTACATGGTCTTGGATGGTCGCTCCTGCCTCTCACAACTGGTCTTGGATGGTCGCTCCTGCCTCTCACAACTACTGGACCACTATGACATGGTCTTGGATGGTCGCTCCTGCCTCTCACAACTGGTCTTGGATGGTCGCTCCTGCCTCTCACAACTACTGGACCACTATGACATGGTCTTGGATGGTCGCTCCTGCCTCTCACAACTGGTCTTGGATGGTCGCTCCTGTCTCTCACAACTACTGGACCACTATGACATGGTCTTGGATGGTCGCTATTGTCTCTCACAACTACTGGACCACTATAACATGGTCTTGCATAGTCGCTCCTGTCTCTCACAACTACTGGACCACTATGACATGGTCTTGGATGCACTGGTGGACAAACAGGACGTGGATGTAGTATATACAGACAAGGACAAGTGTGATCTTGGTGTAATAGCGCACAAAATATATAAAAAAGGAATGACTAAAAAAAGTGGGCAGATGGATTTTCAACTTTCCAGCAAATAAGAGAACACAGATGAGGTACGGAAATGTTAGGAAATACTTCTTCACTTTCGGGACGGCAAAGAAGTGGAATGAACCGGAGGAGGTGGTAGTGGAGGCAAACTCCAGCACACATTTTCAAGACTAGGTATGATAAGGCACTGGAGGCTAAGAGCCAGTATATGCCGACCAATTTTTTTTTGAGGCTGAGAGTCAGGGCCAGGAGCGGAGTCTCGACCTCTGCAATCACAACAAGGTAAGCACATACACAAGACCAACAGCTGTAATGACCCTTTGTATTTATGCAAAAAATGTACCTGACCCTGACCCAGTATTCTTGTGCTCTGGTCCACCTCTGGCTGGAGCGGTCCACAATTTACTGGAACGGTCCATTACTGAGGTGATAAGAATTGTTGGTGGCCCAAGGCAAGACCAGACGAGGAAATAACAGAACTAAAAGAGTATCTTAAAGTGAAAGTTACTGAGATGTTACAAAACACACACACACACACACACCACACACACACACACACACCACACACACCACACACACCACACACACACCACACACACACCACACACCACACACACACACACACACACACACCACACACACACCACACACACACACACCACACACACACCACACACACCACACACACCACACACACACCACACACACACCACACACACCACACACACACACACACACACACCACGCACACACCACACACACACACAAAACACACA
The DNA here is from genome assembly GCF_038502225.1 of Cherax quadricarinatus. NCBI lineage: Eukaryota > Metazoa > Arthropoda > Malacostraca > Decapoda > Parastacidae > Cherax > Cherax quadricarinatus. The sequence goes on along the minus strand of NC_091337.1, from coordinate 9,709,301 downwards.
CACAACACACACCACACACACCACACACCACACCCCACCCACACACACACACACACACACACACCACACACCACACACACCACACACACACACACACCGCACACACACACACACACACCACACACACCACAAACACACACACACCACACACACACACACCACACACCACACACACCACACACACACCAACCACACAACACACACCACACACACCACACACACACACACCACACACACACACACACACACACACACACACACACACACACACCACACACACCACACACACACCACACACACGACACACCACACACACCACACACACCACACACACACACACACACACACACACACACACACACACACACATACACACACACACACCACACCACACACACCACACACACACACACACACCACACCACACACACACACCACACACACACACACACACACACCACACACACACACACACACACACCACACACACCACACACACACACACACACACCACACACACACACACACACACCACACACCACACACACCACACACACACACACACACCACCACACACACACACACACACACCACACACACCATACACACACACACACACCACACCACACACACCACACACACACACACACCACACCACACACACCACACACACACACACACACACACACCCCACACCACACACACCACACACACCACACCACACACACACACACACACACACACACACACACACAACACACACACACACACACACACACACACACACACACCACACACACACACACACACCACACACACTCCACACACTCCACACACACACTCCACACACACACCACACACACCACACACACACCATACACACCACACACCACACACACACCATACACACCACACACCGCACACACACACACCACACACACACACACACACACACACACACACCACACGACACACACCACACACACACACACCACACCACACACACCACACACACACACACACACACACCACACAAACACACACACACACACACACCACACACACACACACACACACACACACACCACACACACCACACACACACACACACCACACACCACACACCACACACACCACACACACACCACACACACACACACACACACACACACACACCACACCACACACACACACACACACACACACACACACACACACACAGAGGAGACAGAAGGGGCTCCAGAAAGACGGAGAGGTGGGGTACACCACCATGTGCTGGACACAGTACACACAACCGAGGAAGAAGTGAAGAGGCTTCTGAGTGAGCTAGATACCTCAAAGGCAATGGGGCCAGATAACATCTCTCCATGGGTCCTGAGAGAGGGAGCAGAGGCGCTATGTGTACCCCTAACAACAATATTCAATACATCTATCGAAACAGGGAGATTGCCTGAGGCATTGAAGACAGCAAATGTGGTCCCAATCTTTAAAAAAGGAGACAGACATGAAGCATTAAACTACAGACCAGTGTCACTGACATGTATAGCATGCAAAATCATGGAAAAGATTGTCAGGAGAAGAATGGTGGAACACCTAGAAAGGAATGATCTCATCAACAGCAGACATGGTTTCAGAGACGGGAAATCCTGTGTCACAAACCTACTGGAGTTCTATGACATGGTGACAGCAGTAAGACAAGAGAGAGAGTGGTGGGTGGATTGCATTTTCTTGGACTGCAAGAAGGCGTTTGACACAGTACCACACAAGAGATTAGTGCAAAAACTGGAGGACCAAGCAGGGATAACAGGGAAGGCACTGCAATGGATCAGGGAATACTTGTCAGGAAGACAGCAGCGAGTCATGGTACGTGGCGAGGTGTCAGAGTGGGCACCTGTGACCAGCGGGGTCCCACAGGGGTCAGTCCTAGGACCAGTGCTGTTTCTGGTATTTGTGAACGACATGACGGAAGGAATAAACTCCGAGGTGTCCCTGTTTGCAGATGACGCGAAGTTGATGAGAAGAGTTCAGTCTATCGAAGACCAGGCAGAACTACAAAGGGATCTGGATAGGCTGCAGACCTGGTCCAGCAACTGGCTCCTGGAGTTCAATCCCACCAAGTGCAAAGTCATGAGGATTGGGGAAGGGCAAAGAAGACCGCAGACGGAGTACAGTCTAGGGGGCCAGAAACTACAAACATCACTCAAGAAAAAAGATCTTGGGGTGAGTATAACACCAGGCACATCTCCTGAAGCGCACATCAACCAAATAACTGCTGCAGCATATGGGCGCCTGGCAAACCTCAGAACAGCATTCCGACATCTTAATAAGGAATCGTTCAGGACCCTGTACACCGTGTACGTTAGGCCCATATTGGAGTATGCGGCACCAGTTTGGAATCCACACCTAGCCAAGCATGTAAAGAAACTAGAGAAAGTGCAAAGGTTTGCAACAAGACTGGTCCCAGAGTTAAGAGGTATGTCCTATGAGGAAAGGTTAAGGGAAATCAACCTGACGACACTGGAGGACAGGAGAGATAGGGGGACATGATAACGACTTACAAAATACTGAGAGGAATTGACAAGGTGGACAAATACAGGATGTTCCAGAGACTGGACACAGCAACACGGGGACACAGTTGGAAGCTGAAGACACAGATGAATCAAAGGGATGTTAGGAAGTATTTCTTTAGCCACAGAGTAGTCAGGAAGTGGAATAGTTTGGGAAGCGATGTAGTGGAGGCAGGATCCATACATAGCTTTAAGCAGAGGTACGATAAAGCTCATGGTTCAGGGAGAGTGACCTAGTAGCGACCAGTGAAGAGGCGGGGCCAGGAGCTTGGACTCGACCCATGCAACCTCAACTAGGTGAGTACAACTAGGTGAGTACACACCACACACACACACACACACACACACACACACACACACACACACACACACACACACACACACCACACACACACACACACACACACACACACACACACCACACACACACACCACACACCCACACACACCACACACACACACACCCCACACACACACACACACCATACACACTACACACACACACCACACACACACACACACACACACACACACACACACACACACACACACACACACAACACACCCACCACACACACACACACACATACACACACACACACACACCAGGCACATCTCCTGAAGCGCACATCAACCAAATAACTGCTGCAGCATATGGGCGCCTAGCAAACCTCAGAACAGCATTCCGACATCTTAATAAGGAATCATTCAGGACCTTGTACACCGTGTATATTAGGCCCATATTGGAGTATGCGGCACCAGTTTGGAACCCACACCTAGCCAAGCACGTGAAGAAACTAGAGAAAGTGCAAAGGTTTGCAACAAGACTAGTCCCAGAGCTAAGAGGTATGTCCTACGAGGAGAGGTTAAGGGAAATCAACCTGACGACACTGGAGGACAGGAGAGATAGGGGGGACATGATAACGACATACAAAATACTGAGAGGAATTGACAAGGTGGACAAAGACAGGATGTTCCAGAGATTGGACACAGTAACAAGGGGACACAGTTGGAAGCTGAAGACACAGATGAATCACAGGGATGTTAGGAAGTATTTCTTCAGCCACAGAGTAGTCAGTAAGTGGAATAGTTTGGGAAGCGATGTAGTGGAGGCAGGATCCATACATAGCTTTAAGCAGAGGTATGATAAAGCTCACGGCTCAGGGAGAGTGACCTAGTAGCGATCAGTGAAGAGGCGGGGCCAGGAGCTCGGACTCGACCCCCGCAACCTCAACTAGGTGAGTACAACTAGGTGAGTACACACACCACACACCACACACAACCACACACACACACCATACACACACACACACACACACCACACACACACACCACACACACACCACACACACACACCACACACGCACCACACACACACACACACACCACACACAGACACACAGGAGCTGTGAATCGACCCCCGCAACCACAACTAGGTGAGTACACACACACACACACACACACACACACACACACACACACACACACACACACACACACACACACACATCACACACACACACCACACACCACACACACACACACACACACACACACACACACACACACACACACACACCACACACACACATACACACACAGGAGCTGTGAATCGACCCCCGCAACCACAACTAGGTGAGTACACACACACACACACACACACAGAGGAGCTGTGAATCGACCCCGGTAACAACATAGAGGTGAGTACACACACAAACTTACGGACCAATGATATGTATCAGAGATTTAAGGAAAGCCAGAAATTAATACATGTATATAAATGCAAACCATCCCACCCCCCCTATTACGATAACTCAAGTTGACACACAGCTCTTGTCCCCTCGAGGTTAGTGTAAATGTATAAGATTAAAAAATCTGGCCAATATTACACCCCCATCAATATAAACTTGGTTTTAAATAATGGAAATTGATGTTCCAACTAAACATAACATCAATTCTGTTATTAAAAACATTTCAAAAATTTTTTTGCGTACACGTTGATGATTAAGAGAGAGAGAGAGAGAGAGAGAGAGAGAGAGAGAGAGAGAGAGAGAGAGAGACAGGACGGTTAGAACACCAGTGATGAATACCCAGGAGAACAGGTGATGATAATGATGACGCAGTCAACACATGACCTATCTGACCTCTGACCTCCGTCACTCTATCTATGGTGGTGGGTCTTTTGAAGCAGTGATAACTAGTTATTACGCAGTGCTGCCCCAACAGTGACAAGGACTATCATAGCAGTGATAAGAACTATCATAGCAGTGACATGAACTATCCTAGCAGTGACAAGAACTATCCTCTCAGTGATAAGAACTATCCAAGCAGTGACAAGAACTATCATAGCAGTGACATGACAAAAACTATCATAGTGACAAGAACTACCCAAGCAGTAACAAGAACTATCCCAGCAGTGGCAAGAACTATCCCAACAGTGGCAAGAACTATCCCAGCAGTGGCAAGAACTATCCCAACAGTGGCAAGAACTATCCCAGCAGTGGCAAGAACTATCCAAGCAGTGACAAGAACTATCCCAGCAGTGACATGACAAGAACTATCATAGCAGTGACAAGAACTATCCCAGCAGTGACAAGAACTATCTCTAATAGCAGTGAGTCTGTTCCAAGTCAGCTGAGTAGCTGACCTGACCCACTACAACAACCACCACCTGCTGCAGCAAGCATCACCACCACACTGCAACATCTACAACTACCGCTATCATCCAGGTGAATCATGTCTTACCTCTCCTCTCTAGTTGCTTAACCTCTGTAACCAATAATGTTAAAGTTATGTGAACGATATGGTTACTGGCTTAACAGTGTGTGTGTGTGTGTGTGTGTGTGTGTGTGTGTGTGTGTGTGTGTGTGTGTGTGTGTGTGTGTGTGTGTGTGTGTGTGGTGAGCGCTCTGGACACACACACAAAGGAACCCAGACGTTATTTAGACAGAGTGGGAAGTGCAGGCACAGGGTGTTCTTGACCCCTGGCAGGAAGTGTTCTGGTGCTCCCACACACTTCATCTACACCCTATGTATATTCCTCCCCACACCCCCTCCCACACTCCACCCCCAACACGCTGTGAGCGCTTCTCACCCACAATCCCCCCCTCTCTCCACAATCTCTTCACCACCATCTCCCACACTACCCCCACACACTACCCCCACACACTACCCCCACACACTACCCCCACACACTACCTCAACCTTACAAATTCCCCAACTCAAAAAAACTAGAAAATTTCACCTAATTTCACCCAATTTCACCTAACCTAACCTAACCTAACCCAACTTCATCTAACCTAACCTAAATTCACCTAACCTAACCTATCCTAACTTCACCTAACCTAACCTAACCTATCCTAACTTCACCTAACCTAACCTAACCTAGCCTAACTTAACCTAACCTCACTTGTTCTAACTAAACCTAACGTAACCTAACCTAACCTAGCCCAACGCAACTTAACGTAACGTAACCTAACCTAACATCACCTAACCTCACCTACTCAACCCAACCCAACCTAACCAACCTAGTGGAGCAGAACATAAAAACACCAACAGGGACGGCAATGCTAGGTTGACTGCACATTTTTGGACTGCAGGAGATCACTCGACACTGTACCAAGGCTACAGAGCTTCACACTACAGAGCTTCACACTACAGAGCTTCACACGCTACAGAGCTTCACACTACAGAGCTCTACGCACTACAGAGCTTTACATACTACAGAGCTCTACATACTACAGAGCTCTACACACTACAGAGCTCTACACACTACAGAGCTCTACACACTACAGAGCTCTACACACTACAGAGCTTTACAGACTACAGAGCTTCACACACTACAGAGCTTCACACACTACAGAGCTTCACACACTACAGAGTTTCACACACTACAGAGTTTCACACACTACAGAGCTTCACACACTACAGAGCTTCACACACTACAGAGCTTCACACACTACAGAGCTTCACACGCTACAGAGCTTCACACACTACAGGAGCAAGAAGGGGGTAGAAGGGATACAGCCAATCAAGGGATACCTAACGAACAGGCTCCTGCTGCATACCTCCGTAGGAGCCAGAAATCAGTAGATAGGAGTAAATGGGATCAGGAGCCATGACTCGATCTCTCCAAGCACGGGATGAGTACAGAACGAGTATGTACGTGTATACACTTGTGTGTACATTCGTATGCACATGTACACAGGGTTCCCAGGTTGTTCTCTGTTGAACACTCGTTAGGAAGGGAAGGCAATGGAGAACATTGTTTCTGGTACAGTGGTTAGTGTACAACAGTCACCTAGGTACAGTGACTGTGTACAACAACCTACGTACAGTGACTGGTATACAAGAACCACCTACGTACAGTGACTGGTATACAACAACCACCTACGTACAGTGACTGTGTACAACAACCACCTACGTACAGTGACTGGTATACAAGAACCACCTATGTACAGTGACTGTGTACAACAGCCACCTACGTACAGTGACTGGTATACAAGAACCACCTACGTACAGTGACTGTGTACAACAACCACCTACGTACAGTGACTGGTATACAAGAACCACCTATGTACAGTGACTGTGTACAACAACCACCTACGTACAGTGACTGGTATACAACAACCACCTACGTACAGTGACTGGTATACAAGAACCACCTACGTACAGTGACTGGTATACAAGAACCACCTACGTACAGTGACTGTGTACAACCACCTACGTACAGTGACTGGTGTACAACAACCACCTACGTACAGTGACTGGTGTACAACAACCACCTACGTACAGTGACTGGTGTACAACAACCACCTACGTACAGTGACTGTGTACAACAACCACCTACGTACAGTGACTGGTGTACAACAACCACCTACGTACAGTGACTGTGTACAACAACCACCTACGTACAGTGATTGTGTACAACCACCTACGTACAGTGACTGTGTACAACAACCACCTACGTACAGTGACTGTGCACAACCAGGTTGATAGAGTCACGAAGCTTATTAAAATTGTCCAGGAGGAGCGTGCACACGTACATGAGTACATGTGCACACACATGGACAGAGACAGGATGTTCCAGAGATGGGACACAGAAACAAGGGGTCACACTTGGAAGCTGAAGACTCAGATGTGTCAAAAAGATGTTAGTAAGTATTTCTTCAGTCACAGAGTTGTCAGAAAGTGGAATAGTCTGGCAAGTGAGGTAGTGGAGGCAGGAACCATACATGGTTTTAAGAGGTATGTTAAAACTTATGGAGCAGGGAGAGGACCTAGTAGCGATTAGTGAAGAGGCGGGGTCAGGAGCTATGAATCGACCCTTGCAACCACAAATAGGTGAGTACACATACACACTCCTCCACCTACCTTCCACCACAATCTCCCTCCACCTCCTTCCATTCCAGAACTAACCTATCTCCCTTCCACCAAGACCTTCCAACCCCTTCCTTCAAGCCACTGGGGAAGTCAAAGACCATATGAAGTCTGGGGTCTGGTCCGCCTGTCTGGCCAGACCCTGGTCTGAGAGGTCACCAGATCAGATCCTTGTCACACAAGTGCTAACACTGTCTTCACCAGCAGTGTTGGTAAGTTTGTTTTAGTGTTGGTAAACTACCAGCAGTGTTGGTAAGTTTGTTTCAGTGTTGGTAAACTACCAGCAGTGTTGGTAAGTTTGTTTCAGTGTTGGTAAACTACCAGCAGTGTTGGTAAGTTTGTTTCAGTGTTGGTAAACTACCAGCAGTGTTGGTAAGTTTGTTTCAGTGTTGGTAAACTACCAGCAGTGTTGGTAAACTACCAGCAGTGTTGGTAAGTTTGTTTCAGTGTTGGTAAACTACCAGCAGTGTTGGTAAACTACCAGCAGTGTTGGTAAGTTTGTTTCAGTGTTGGTAAACTACTAGCAGTGTTGGTAAACTACCAGCAGTGTTGGTAAACTTGCTACCAACACTGCTTGCTACTGTCAGTATATATACTCTGACAGTTTGCTTTAACCACTACCGTAGGTATTAAGGTACTCTTGACTTGTGGTGAACAAGTGACGTGCAGTCTTAATGTGGTCGATAGGCTTTAAACCTCATTACCCAATCACAACCAGTGCAGTCACCAACCAAACGTTAATCACCAGAATGTCCTATTATCCAGCAACAACTTAAGTGAACCTCGTTAAACCCCTTCCACCACTTGCTGTTTATCCTGAGACTCAATACACGGCTATAACTGCAGGCGTTTGCAATTTACATTACGCCTATTTTACAAACACACACACACACACACACACACACACACACACACACACACAACCACACACACACATACACACCACACACACACACACACACACACACACACACACACCGCAACCTCAACTAGGTGAGTACACACACATACACACCACACACACACCACACACACACACACACACACACACACACACACACACACACACACACACACACACACACACATACACGCACACACACTTCCCCTTGGAGCTAGCGATCACGTGGTTCTGAGTTTTGATTATATAGTAGAGTTACAAGTGGAGAAGGTAACAGGAACTGAAGGGGACAGGCCAAACTATAAAAGGGGGAACTACACAGGTATGAGAAACTTCCTGCAGGAGGTTCAGTGGGACAGAGAAATGGTAGGAAAATCAGTAAACGAGATGATGGAATATGTGGCAACAAAGTGCAAGGAGGCAGAGGAAAGGTTTGTTCCCAAGGGAAACAGAAATAATAGGAAGACCAAAACGAGTCCTTGGTTTACCCGAAGGTGTAGGGAGACAAAAACTAAGTGCAACAGAGAATGGAAAAGGTACAGGAGGCATAGGACCCAGGAAAACAAGATTAGTAGAAGAGCCAGAAACGAGTATGCACAGATAAGGAGGGAGGTCCAGCGACAGTATGAAAACGACATAGCATCGAAAGTCAAATCTGACCCGAAACTGCTGTATAGCCACATTAGGAGGAAGACAACAGTCAAGGACCAGGTGATAAGGCTGAGGAAAGAAGGTAGAGAACTCACAAGAAACGATCAAGAGGTATGTGAGGAGCTCAACACGAGATTTAAGGAAGTATTTACAGTAGAGACAGGAAGGACTCTGGGGGGACAGACCAGATGGGGACACCAGCAAGGAATACACCAACAAGTGTTGGACGACATACATACAGATGAGGAGGTGAAGAAACTGCTAAGGGACATCGATACCTCAAAGGCAATGGGACCGGACATCTCCCCGTGGGTCCTTAGAGAGGGAGCAGATATGTTGTCCGTGCCACTTACCACAATCTTCAACACGTCCCTGGAAACCGGGCAACTACCTGAGGTATGGAAGACGGCACATGTAGTTCCCATTTTTAAAAAAAGAGACAGAAAAGAGGCACTAAACTATAGACCTGTGTCATTGACGTGTATAGTATGCAAAGTTATGGAGAAGATTATCAGGAGGAGAGTAGTGGAGCACCTGGAACGGAACAAGAGTATAAATGCCAACCAGCACGGATTCATGGAAGGCAAATCCTGTGTCACAAACCTTCTGGAGTTTTATGATAAAATAACAGAAGTAAGACACGAGAGAGAGGGGTGGGTTGATTGCATCTTCTTGGACTGCAAGAAGGCCTTCGACATAGTTCCTCACAAGAGATTAGTGCAGAAGCTAGAGCATCAGGCGCATATAACAGGAAGGGCACTGCAATGGATCAGAGAATACCTGACAAGGAGGCAACAACGAGTCATGGTACGTAATGATGTATCACAGTGGGCACCTGTGACGAGCGGGGTTCCACAGGGGTCGGTCCTAGGACCAGTGCTATTTTTGGTATATGTGAACGACATGATAAAAGGGTTAGACTCAGAAGTGTCCCTGTTTGCAGATGATGTGAAGTTAATGAGGAGAATTAAATCAGATGAGGACCAGGCAGGACTTCAAAGAGACCTGGACAGACTGGACACCTGGTCCAGCAAATGGCTTCTCGAATTTAATCCTGCCAAATGCAAAGTCATGAAGATAGGGGAAGGGCACAGAAGACCACAGACAGAGTATAGGCAAGGTGGCCAAAGATTGCAAACCTCACTCAAGGAGAAAGATCTTTGGGTGAGTATAACACCGAGCATGTCTCCGGAAGCACACATCAATCAGATAACTGCTGCAGCATATGGGCGCCTGGCAAACCTGAGAACAGCATTCCGATACCTTAGTAAGGAATCGTTCAAGACACTGTACACCGTGTATGTCACGCCCATACTGGAGTATGCAGCACCTGTTTGGAACCCGCAATTGATAAAGCACGTCAAGAAACTAGAGAAAGTACAAAGGTTTGCGACAAGGTTAGTTCCAGAGCTAAGGGGAATGTCCTATGAAGAAAGATTAAGGGAAATCGGCCTGACGACACTGGAGGACAGGAGGGTCAGGGGAGACATGATAACGACATATAAAATACTGCGTGGAATAGACAAGGTGGACAAAGACAGGATGTTCCAGGGAGGGGACACAGAAACAAGAGGCCACAATTGGAAGTTGAAGACACAAATGAGTCAGAGAGATATTAGGAAGTATTTCTTCAGTCATAGAGTTGTCAGGCAGTGTAATAGCCTAGAAAATGACGTAGTGGAGGCAGGAACCATACACAGTTTTAAGACGAGGTTTGATAAAGCTCATGGAGCGGGGAGAGAGAGGGCCCAGTAGCAACCGGTGAAGAGGCGGGGCCAGGAGCTAAGACTCGATCCCTGCAACCACAAACAGGTGAGTACAAATAGGTGAGTACACACATACACACACACAGCTCATGGAGCAGGGAGAGAGAGGATCTAGTAGCACTCAGTGTAGAGGGGGGCCAGGAGATGAGTCTCGACCCCTGCAACCACAATTAGGTGAGTACACACACACACACACACACACACACACACACACACACACACACACACACACTCACACACACACACATACACACACACACAGTGAGTATAACACCAGGCACATCTCCTGAATCGCACATCAACCAAATAACTGCTGCAGCATATGGGCGCCTAGCAAACCTCAGAACAGCATTCCGACATCTTAATAAGGAATCATTCAGGACCCTGTACACCGTGTACGTTAGGCCCATATTGGAGTATGCGGCACCAGTTTGGAACCCACACCTAGCCAAGCACGTGAAGAAACTAGAGAAAGTGCAAAGGTTTGCAACAAGACTAGTCCCAGAGCTAAGAGGTATGTCCTACGAGGAGAGGTTAAGGGAAATCAACATGACGACACTGGAGGACAGGAGAGATAGGGGGGACATGATAACGACATACAAAATACTGAGAGGAATTGACAAGGTGGACAAAGACAGGATGTTCCAGAGATTGGACACAGTAACAAGGGGACACAGTTGGAAGCTGAAGACACAGATGAATCACAGGGATGTTAGGAAGTATTTCTTCAGCCACAGAGTAGTCAGTAAGTGGAATAGTTTGGGAAGCGATGTAGTGGAGGCAGGATCCATACATAGCTTTAAGCAGAGGTATGATAAAGCTCACGGCTCAGGGAGAGTGACCTAGTAGCGATCAGTGAAGAGGCGGGGCCAGGAGCTCGGACTCGACCCCCGCAACCTCAACTAGGTGAGTACACACACACACACACACACACACACACACCCACACACACACACACACACACACACACATACACACACACACACACACACACACACACACACACACACATACACATACACATACACATACACACACACACACATACACACACACACACACACATACACACACACTTCACTCTGGAGGTCCCAAGGTGGTAATAGCAGTGATGTATAACCCACCACAGAACAGCAGGAGGCCAAGGCAAGAGTACGACGAGAGCAATAGAGCGATGGTTGATACACTGGCTAGAGTGGCCAGAAGAGCTCATGCATGCAGGGCAAAGCTCCTGATCATGGGTGACTTTAACCACAAGGAGATCGATTGGGAGAACTTGGACCCACATGGGGGCCAAGATACATGGAGGGCTAAGATGATGGAGGTGGTACTGGAAAACTTCATGTGCCAACACGTAAGGGACACTACAAGACAGAGAGGAGAGGATGAACCAGCAAGGCTGGACTTAGTATTCACCTTGAGTAGTGCAGATATCGAGGACATCACATACGAAAGACCCTTTGGGGCCAGTGGCCATGTGGTTTTAAGCTTCGAATACACAGTAGAGCTACAAGTGGAGGGAGAAGCAGGAAGGCCAGGACGAATGAAGCCAAACTACAAGAAAGGGGACTACACAGGAATGAGGAACTACCTGAATGGGGTTCAGTGGGACAGAGAACTGGCAGGGAAGCCAGTTAATGAGATGATGGAATATGTAGCAACAAAATGCAAGGAGGCTGAGGACAGGTTTGTACCCAAGGGTAACAGGAATAATGAAAAAGCCAGGATGAGCCCATGGTTTACCCAAAGGTGCAGGGAGGCAAAAACCAAGTGTGCTAGGGAATGGAAGAAATATAGAAGGCAAAGGACCCAGGAGAATAAGGAGACCAGTCGTAGAGCCAGAAACGAATATGCACAGATAAGAAGGGAGGCCCAAAGACAATATGAAAATGACATAGCAGCGAAAGCCAAATCTGACCCAAAACTGTTGTACAGCCACATCAGGAGGAAAACAACAGTCAAGGACCAGGTAATCAGGCTAAGGAAGGAAGGAGGAGAGTCAACAAGAAATGACCGTGAAGTATGTGAAGAACTCAACAAGAGATTCAAAGAAGTGTTCACAGAGGAGACAGAAGGGACTCCAGAAAGACGGAGAGGTGGGGCACACCACCAAGTGCTGGACACAGTGCACACCACCGAGGAAGAAGTGAAGAGGCTTCTGAGTGAGCTAGATACCTCAAAGGCAATGGGGCCAGATAACATCTCCCCATGGGTATTGAGAGAGGGAGCAGAGGTGCTATGTGTACCCCTAACAACAATATTCAATACATCTATCGAAACAGGGAGATTGCCTGAGGCATGGAAGACAGCAAATGTAGTCCCAATCTTTAAAAAAGGAGACAGACATGAAGCATTAAACTACAGACCAGTGTCACTGACATGTATAGTATGCAAAATCATGGAGAAGATTATCAGGA
>NC_091337.1:9678120-9690620 GCF_038502225.1 Cherax quadricarinatus | reverse complement strand
CAGAACAGTGAAACCTCCACCCATCCCTCAGAGTCCAGGTACTCTGGTTCCCATCTCCAGAACAGTGAAACCTCCACCCATCCCTCAGAGTGCGGGTACTCTGGTTCCCATCTCCAGAACAGTGAAACCTCCACCCATCCCTCAGAGTGCGGGTACTCTGGTTCCCATCTCCAGAACAGTGAAACCTCCACCCATCCCTCAGAGTGCGGGTACTCTGGTTCCCATCTCCAGAACAGTGAAACCTCCACCCATCCCTCAGAGTGCGGGTACTCTGGTTCCCATCTCCAGAACAGTGAAACCTCCACCCATCCCTCAGAGTGCGGGTACTCTGGTTCCCATCTCCAGAACAGTGAAACCTCCACCCATCCCTCAGAGTGCGGGTACTCTGGTTCCCATCTCCAGAACAGTGAAACCTCCACCCATCCCTCAGAGTGCAGGTACTCTGGTTCCCATCTCCAGAACAGTGAAACCTCCACCCATCCCTCAGAGTGCGGGTACTCTGGTTCCCATCTCCAGAACAGTGAAACCTCCACCCATCCCTCAGAGTGCAGGTACTCTGGTTCCCATCTCCAGAACAGTGAAACCTCCACCCATCCCTCAGAGTGAAGGTACTCTGGTTCCCATCTCCAGAACAGTGAAACCTCCACCCATCCCTCAGAGTCCATGTACTCTGGTTCCCATCTCCAGAACAGTGAAACCTCCACATATCCCTCAGAGTGAAGGTACTCTGCTCCTCATCTCCAGAACTGTAACATCCTCACCCATCCTTCAGAGTGCAGCCACTGTGCTCTCTCAACCTTCTACTAACATTTACTTTTAACTCCCACTGTCTCCTGCTACAGGTAATTTCACTTTTACTTCTCTCGTACCTACTGATAACATTCTCCTGGTACTTCATCCACCTCTTACTCTCACTGTAGCTACAACCCAACAATGACATATTAATCGCCCCTCTATAAACATGTACGTACATCCACAAGTCTACCCATCAACATTTTACCTACTAATAGTCATTATTAAACTGTTGTTATTGCGTCCTGCTGTTACTGCTCTGCATAGCTATTATTATTATTATTATTATTATTATTATTATATATCCTCTATTTCCTTAAAATACGTATTACCTATTATGAAAGCTCTTTCTATACAGAGTTTAATTGGAGGCCTCCCATTGCAGGCTTACCTACTGCTCCCTCAACAGGAGGTGAGATGTAGGCCACAGATGTGGCCTACATTTCACCTCCTGGTGGTATACAAGGCTCCATCCTGTCAGTTCAACTCCATATTGTTTCAGACTATGGAACAACTCTTCTCCAGACTGAGGGACTGACCACCTCAAAACTTCAAGGGTGATGGACTGATTTCATCGTCTTCACGTCTATCAACTTTTCTGTATTCGACTGAAGAAGCCTACTGTGTAGGCGAAACGTTTCGAAATAAAGATAACTGTTGCATATGTGTCTTACCTAACAACCTGTCGGTATTTTATACCATTTTAATATTCGCCTGGGGATTTGTTAGGTTTTAATTTCTCTATTTGTCTGAGGACCGTGTCACTAGTTACTGCAATCATGCATAGCTTATTTTTGTCCTGTTCTACATAATTTCTTATTTCTGGAATTTCACTAGTATCTTCCTGAATAAAGACTGAGAGAAAGTAAGAATTGAAAATTTCACACATATCCCTACCACTGTCAGTGATCTGATCTGAGTTACTCTTAAGTGGGCCTTAATGAATTTCGTCCCATAGCAGCTTACTGCACTCCCTATCAGGGTTTGGGGGGCCTATATATCACACCCAAAATTAATTTTTCATACCCCTCGAGAAACTGTAGTCAAACAGATGTTTCTATTCTTATATCATGTCTAACACAACAAGTTAAATTATGTCTGACATACATCGCCACTCCACCACCCTTCCTGTTGACACTATCAGCCTGGAATAGATTATAACTCTTTATGCTGCGTTCAGAAGGCATTTCTCTATCCTTCAAGTTGAACCAGGTCTCTGTTATAGCAATAATATCTATATTACCTGCACTTGCGAGTAATCTTAGCTCATCTTACTTCTTAGACTTCTACTATTTGTATAGTAAACCTTAAGGGAGCTAGTCACTCGTTGCCCTCTACTATCTCTCTTTGTTTGTTGATCAGTTGCTTTGTCTTTATTAGGAACTTTATTTTGAAAATTGTCTTTTAAACATATCCCTGAGGTATCCTGGTAATACCTGCTGTTTCCAACAATAATACTGCAGTCTGATTGTTTCCCACAAACACCCATACCTCTATAATCTATCAGTTTAAAGTCCTAGACAAGTCATCAATGATCCCCTCAATAGAATTGACTAATGTAACCACTCCAGCCCCAGAGAGATGAACCCCATCCCTTGCATACATATCATGTTTGCCATAGAATTTGTCCCAGTTATCAATGAATGGGATTGCAAGTTCCTTGCAGTACCTGTCTAGCCAGCAATTTATACCATCCATTCTAGGCAAGATGCTACATATGATAGGGATCCCTCCCTTAGACCTGACTACTTCTATGTGTGACCTGTACTTATCCAGTAGCTCCTGTCTCCTGCCCTTCCCAATGTCATTTCCACCAGCACTAAGACAGATAATGGGCTTGTTCCCATTACCTGACATAATATTATCCAACCTGCTGACTATGTCACTAACACCAGCTCCTGGGAGGCACACTCTGTCTGACTTTTTTATCTGTTACAAAAAGCACGGTCCATATATCTTACCTGAGAGTCTCCCACAATCAGAATATTCTTACCTTGATTAGTAGGGGAGTCAGAGGTACCTTTAACCTCACTAACCACTGAAGTACACTCATCTTGGAGAACAGAGAATCAATTTCCTACCTTTACATCTTCTCTATTAACCCTCATCTTCCTTCTTCCTGAACTGTGAACCACTTGCCACTTAACGTGGCTGCCACTCTCACTGATGGTAAGCATTTCCTCCTTACCAGCACCAACTATCTCACACTCACTCCCAAACACATCTAGGCGAAGCTTCAGCCTTCTATTTTCCTCCTGAAGAAGTAGAACCTTCTTCAACACTTTAACCTGAGATTCTAAAACACTACAACAAGCCATGGTGCTTGGTAACACCTCACGCTAATACCCAGACAGCTCAGGACAGTTATGACCACACGTGACCACTGACCTCAGCGTACTCGGGAGTTTGTTCTACTCATCCACAACTCTATTACCAAACCAGTACTTTCCTATATCCTTCCTGAATCTGAATTTTTCCAACTTTAAACCACTGCTGCGAGTCCTGTCTTGGCTAGATATTTTTAGCACTTTAGATAGATAAATAGACAGAGAGAGAGAGAGAGAGAGAGAGAGAGAGAGAGAGAGAGAGAGAGAGAGAGAGAGAGAGAGAGAGAGAGAGATAGACTCAATATTGACTATCTCTCATCATTTGCACCTGACGTTCACCTAGATTGGGCACGTTCCTTCAGGAAATTGACGTGCACCTTGTGAAAACTGCGGTCACGGATGGGGGGGCTGACGTACGAGTGTGTGTGTGTGTTTGTGTACTCACCTAATTGTGGTTGCAGGGGTCGACTCTCATCTCCTGGCCCCGCCTCTTCACTGATCGCTACTAGGTCCTCTCCCTCTCTGCTCTGTGTGTGTGTGTGTGTGTGTGTGTGTGTGTGTGTGTGTGTGTGTGTGTGTGTGTGTTGAGGCTGTGAGAGGTGCTGAGAGTGTTTTGTGTGTTGATACTACAGGAAGGAAGGAGAACATGAAGAGACAGGAACAAATCTGTCACTGATAAAGCTGTACACAGGGCGAGAATGACATAACAAACCTCTTCACAGAGCGAATCGTTGTCACAGCGACACTTGATAAACAAGGGAAAGAGAGGTATGTAACAGTATTCCTTATATCCAGCTTAACAGCAGTGGTGTGCGGCTAAATTAACCACCAGGCTGTAGTGATGCTTTCAACCACTGGTTAACATTGTTAATAATATCAGTAACTTAACTGATCCACTGACACTTCTTACATGTACTGTGGTGTTAGATTACTGTTGTATGTACACACACACATGCGAGCCACAGACATACACATGATCCAACACACATGCACATACGCTCCAGTGTCTGTCAATTTTCCTAGTCACGTCTACACGAGTTTGTTTCACATTTCCAACATTAAGAATAATTGAATCATACTTTCAATGTCGTGTTGTGTATAACGTGACTCTGGCCACCAGGGGTCGAGGTGTTCCTTGCCAACTAGCACACCTTGGTTTGAGCCCAATTGACGCCTTGCTTACACAGGTTTCAATGTAATGCTTTGTTTATCACCGGAACACAACAGCTGTGAGCGTTCAGTCCTTAAATGTGTGTGGTAACACATGATGTATAGACGTAACTCCCACAGGCAGGCGTGATGTTACTCCAGCGTCACCCATCCATCTGTAGTGCCACGTCATGGCATAAAACAAGGAATACCCTGTTCCTTCATCATGGGTAGGGTAGAGCTGATTACACAGTAATAAATCGCTATACTCCGAAGCAATAAATCGCTATACTCCTTAATGCAGTGTGTATCCCTGTCCCAGGATGGTATCCCCAGGAATATCAAGTGACTGATTCTTCATCTGTAACAGAGTAGCTAAAAAGAATTCATTATTTTTAATATTTCACATATTTTTCAAAATGTGAAAAGCCCATAAAATCTAAATTGAGTATTAAGTGATGTTTCAGGACTTTGTTGGGGAGGAAAAGTGTAGTTTAAGTGTGATTAAAACTGTCTCAGAGATAGAAGTGGCAAAAACAAGACTAGTCGTACGCACCAGAACCTATGACTTAGACGTACATACTTGCTCACAGGGAGAGCCAGAACCAACAACACTATGTACACAAAGGTATCAAACACCACATTTCCCTTGTCTTCAGTACAGTTGTGTACACAGAACAGCCCACACAAAGCCGTGGCGCTAAACCCGCGAGGGGTCACGCAGGAGTAGCGTAGAGGTTCAAGTCTTCCTCTGGATTACTTCTCGTCCCGGACACAAAACCTGGATTCATTTTCTCGATCAAAAAAAAACAAAAAACACAAAAAAAAACAATGGTTCGCTGCACATTGTGTTACAAATGTATTACACAATAATACAATAACTACAATAGCTGTTTTCCATCAATCCTTTTATTTTATCCTGTAGCTTATAACAGGGTACTGGTACCTCCTGCCTCTGCTCTCCAAGCGGTAATTAGGAACTTTTTAAACTCCTAACGCCTGCCGCCCTTGTTCACCTAGCAGTAAATAAGTACTAGAGAATTAGTGGACTGTTGTGGGTAGCATCCTGGGGAAACAAGACACATTGTTATTGGCTTCCATGTGGAAGCCAATAATAACAATAATAATAATAATAATAATAATAATAATAATAATAATAAATAATAATAAATTTCCTTTGTTTTAAAACTTAAATCTTACATAAACCTAAAAAATATGATAATAGTAATATATATACCGTTATATACACACACACACACATACATATATATATATATATATATATATATATATATATATATATATATATATATATATATATATATATATATATATATATATATATATATATATACCACCTCGAGCATATTGCGCATCCACAACATTGTTGTTGATGCGTGGAACAATCTTCCGGTATAATCTCTTTGCCTCACTAAATGAAGCACCTGACACGTTGTTTATGATGGAGACTCATACCAACTGTTCAAGTCCTCCTCCAAAAACTTCAGCGGGTGTTTTAAAACAAGAATATTCTCTTGAAAGCTGAATATGAAGCTATCAGAAGGACCCTAATTAAAGTTACACACATCAACAGAACGATCTTCATAAGCTTCGTCAACATTGGTAGAAGGAGCTTCACACACTTCATCAACGTTGGTAGAAGGAGCTTCACACACTTCATCAACATTACCAGAAGGATCTTTATACACTTCATCAACATCGGTAGAAGGATCTTCATACACTTCGTCAACATCAGTAGAAGGATCTTTACACACTTCATCAACCTTGGTAGAAGGTTCTTCATACACTTCAACATCAGCAGAAGGATCTTCATACACATCAACATCAGCAGAAGGATCTTCATATACATCGTCAACATCAGCAGAAGGATCTTCATACACGTCGTCAACATCAGCAGAAGGATCTTCATACACGTCGTCAACATCAGCAGAAGGATCTTCATACACGTCGTCAACATCAGCAGGAGGACCCTCACACACGTCGTCAACATCAGCAGGAGGACCCTCACACACGTCGTCAACATCAGCAGAAGGACCCTCATACACATCAGCAACATCTGCAGAAGGATCCTCATACACGTGGTCAACATCAGCAGAAGTATCCTCATACACATCACCAACAGCAGAAGGATCTTCGCACACATCATCACCATTAGCAGAAGGATCTTCATACACATCAACATCACAGAAGGATCTTTATTTTTCTCAAAGCAGTTGGTAAGTTTCTCGCATGACTTATAAACATAAGTAATAAATAACACTATCATAGGTGTTGTGAAGGCAACTATGAGTGTGAGAGAGAGGATACCAGTGAGCAGGTAACCTCGGATACTCCAGGGAGAGAAGCAAGTCAGTATTTGCCTGGCCTCTGCCATTAACCTTTCAGTCCAGATATAATTCCGCACAAGAGTAAAAATCGTATTGGCAAGAGGCACTTTGGCAAATATTGCCTCTGTATTGTCTGCCTGGGCGTCCACAAAGCTTGTTACATTAATATGCACGCCCTGGGAGAGTTGGTGCCTGTAACGAGACCTGATAGTATTAATCACCTCCCACTTTCGGTAGTGCGTTTTCTCATTCACTAAGAGCAAAACTACATAGAAGAAAGGCACCAGAAAAATGGTGTAGAGAGCCATCTTCTTTACTAGACAAGTTACTTACAAATGAATATGTAAATTTCTTTTGACAATCTAATGTACTGCTTTCCCGTCGAGGTAGGATGGTATAGCATTCTGGCAGAATAAAATAGTGACATTAGAATTACTGTAGTAGTAAAGGTAGTGCTGTGGTGATAGTGTAGTAGTGATTATAGTGTGACGGTAGTGTAGTGATATAGAGTGGTGGTGATGGTAGTGTAGTAGTGGTGGTGATAGTGTAGTGGTGATTGTAGTGTAGTGATGATGGTAGTGTAGCAGTGGTGGTGATAGTGTAGTGGTGACTGTAGTGTAGTGATGGGGTAGTGGTGATATTAATGTAGTAGTGATGGTAGTATAGTGATGATAGTACAGTGATATGAATGATGATAGTGTAGTAATGATTGTGTAATGATCATAGTAGTTTAATAGTGATGGTAGTGTAGTTATGATAGTAGTGTAGTAGTGTAGTGATGATAGTACAGTGATATGAATGATGATAGTGTAGTAATGATTGTGTAATGATCATAGTAGTTTAATAGTGATGGTAGTGTAGTGATGATAGTAGTGATAGTAGTGTAGTGATGATAGTATAGTGATGTTAGTGATAGTGTAGTGATGAAAGTGTAATGATCATAGTATAGTAGTGATGGCAGTGTAGTGATGATAGTAGTGATAGTGTAGTGATGATAGTGTAGTGATGATAGTGTAATGATCACAGTAGTTTAGTAGTGATGGTAGTGTAGTGATGATAGTAGTGTAGTAGTGATGGATACTAGTGTAGTAGTGATGTTAGTAGCGTAATAGTGATGGAAGTGTAGTGATGATAGTGTAGTGGTGATAATGACAACCTGAGGATTAGCGGACTGTTATGGGTAGCATCCTGGGAAAGAAAACCCCAGAGGAAACAAGTCAAACGGCTTGGCTTCCATGTGGAAGCCAATAATAATAATAATAATAATAATAATAATAATAATAATAAATTTCCTTTGTTTTAAAACTTAAATCTTACATATACCTAAAAAATATGATAATACTAATATATATACCATTATATACACACACGTATATATATATATATATATATATATATATATATATATATATATATATATATATATATATATATATATATATATATATATATATATATATATATACCACCTCGAGCATATTGCGCATCCACAACATTGTTGTTGATGCGTGGAACAATCTTCCGGTATAATCTCTTTGCCTCACTAAATGAAGCACCTGACACGTTGTTTATGATGGAGACTCATACCAACTGTTCAAGTCCTCCTCCAAAAACTTCAGCGGGTGTTTTAAAACAAGAATATTCTCTTGAAAGCTGAATATGAAGCTATCAGAAGGACCCTAATTAAACTTACACACATCAACAGAACGATCTTCATAAGCTTCGTCAACATTGGTATAAGGAGCTTCACACACTTCATCAACGTTGGTAGAAGGAGCTTCACACACTTCATCAACATTACCAGAAGGATCTTTATACACTTCATCAACATCGGTAGAAGGATCTTCATACACTTCGTCAACATCAGTAGAAGGATCTTTACACACTTCATCAACCTTGGTAGAAGGTTCTTCATACACTTCAACATCAGCAGAAGGATCTTCATACACATCAACATCAGCAGAAGGATCTTCATATACATCGTCAACATCAGCAGAAGGATCTTCATACACGTCGTCAACATCAGCAGAAGGATCTTCATACACGTCGTCAACATCAGCAGAAGGATCGTCATACACATCGTCAACATCAGCAGGAGGACCCTCACACACGTCGTCAACATCAGCAGGAGGACCCTCACACACGTCGTCAACATCAGCAGAAGGACCCTCATACACATCAGCAACATCTGCAGAAGGATCCTCATACACGTGGTCAACATCAGCAGAAGTATCCTCATACACATCACCAACAGCAGAAGGATCTTCGCACACATCATCACCATTAGCAGAAGGATCTTCATACACATCAACATCACAGAAGGATCTTTATTTTTCTCAAAGTAGTTGGTAAGTTTCTCGCATGACTTATAAAGATAAGTAATAAATAACACTATCATAGGTGTTGTGAAGGCAACTATGAGTGTGAGAGAGAGGATACCAGTGAGCAGGTAACCTCGGATACTCCAGGGAGAGAAGCAAGTCAGTATTTGCCTGGCCTCTGCCATTAACCTTTCAGTCCAGATATAATTCCGCACAAGAGTAAAAATCGTATTGGCAAGAGGCACTTTGGCAAATATTGCCTCTGTATTGTCTGCCTGGGCGTCCACAAAGCTTGTTACATTAATATGCACGCCCTGGGAGAGTTGGTGCCTGTAACGAGACCTGATAGTATTAATCACCTCCCACTTTCGGTAGTGCGTTTTCTCATTCACTAAGAGCAAAACTACATAGAAGAAAGGCACCAGAAAAATGGTGTAGAGAGCCATCTTCTTTACTAGACAAGTTACTTACAAATGAATATGTAAATTTCTTTTGACAATCTAATGTACTGCTTTCCCGTCGAGGTAGGATGGTATAGCATTCTGGCAGAATAAAATAGTGACATTAGAATTACTGTAGTAGTAAAGGTAGTGCTGTGGTGATAGTGTAGTAGTGATTATAGTGTGACGGTAGTGTAGTGATATAGAGTGGTGGTGATGGTAGTGTAGCAGTGGTGGTGATAGTGTAGTGGTGACTGTAGTGTAGTGATGGTGTAGTGGTGATATTAGTGTAGTAGTGATGGTAGTATAGTGATGATAGTAGTGATGGTAGTGTAGTGATTATAGTACAGTGATATGAATGATGATAGTGTAGTAATGATTGTGTAATGACCATAGTAGTTTAATAGTGATGGAAGTGTAGTTATGATAGTAGTGTAGTAGTGTAGTGATGATAGTAGTGTAGTGATGATAGTATAGTAATGTTAGTGATAGTGTAGTGATGAAAGTGTAATGATCATAGTATAGTAGTGATGGTAGTGTAGTGATAATAGTATAGTGTGATGATATTAGTGATAGTGTAGTGATGATAGTGCAATGATCATAGTAGTTTAGTAGTGATGGTAGTGTAGTGATGATAGTAGTGTAGTAGTGATGGATACTAGTGTAGTAGTGATGTTAGTAGCGTAATAGTGATGGAAGTGTAGTGATGATAGTGTAGTGGTGATAATGACAACCTGAGGATTAGCGGACTGTTATGGGTAGCATCCTGGGAAAGAAAACCCCAGAGGAAACAAGTCAAACGGCTTGGCTTCCATGTGGAAGCCAATAATAATAATAATAATAATAATAATAATAATAATAATAAATTTCCTTTGTTTTAAAACTTAAATCTTACATAAACCTAAAAAATATGATAATAGTAATATATATACCATTATACACACACACACACACACACACACACACACACACACACACACACACACACACATATATATATATATATATATATATATATATATATATATATATATATATATATATATATATATATATATATATATATACCACCTCGAGCATATTGCGCATCCACAACATTGTTGTTGATGCGTGGAACAATCTTCCGGTATAATCTCTTTGCCTCACTAAATGAAGCACCTGACACGTTGTTTATGATGGAGACTCATACCAACTGTTCAAGTCCTCCTCCAAAAACTTCAGCGGGTGTTTTAAAACAAGAATATTCTCTTGAAAGCTGAATATGAAGCTATCAGAAGGACCCTAATTAAAGTTACACACATCAACAGAACGATCTTCATAAGCTTCGTCAACATTGGTAGAAGGAGCTTCACACACTTCATCAACGTTGGTAGAAGGAGCTTCACACACTTCATCAACATTACCAGAAGGATCTTTATACACTTCATCAACATCGGTAGAAGGATCTTCATACACTTCGTCAACATCAGTAGAAGGATCTTTACACACTTCATCAACCTTGGTAGAAGGTTCTTCATACACTTCAACATCAGCAGAAGGATCTTCATACACATCAACATCAGCAGAAGGATCTTCATATACATCGTCAACATCAGCAGAAGGATCTTCATACACGTCGTCAACATCAGCAGAAGGATCTTCATACACGTCGTCAACATCAGCAGAAGGATCGTCATACACATCGTCAACATCAGCAGGAGGACCCTCACACACGTCGTCAACATCAGCAGGAGGACCCTCACACACGTCGTCAACATCAGCAGAAGGACCCTCATACACATCAGCAACATCTGCAGAAGGATCCTCATACACGTGGTCAACATCAGCAGAAGTATCCTCATACACATCACCAACAGCAGAAGGATCTTCGCACACATCATCACCATTAGCAGAAGGATCTTCATACACATCAACATCACAGAAGGATCTTTATTTTTCTCAAAGTAGTTGGTAAGTTTCTCGCATGACTTATAAAGATAAGTAATAAATAACACTATCATAGGTGTTGTGAAGGCAACTATGAGTGTGAGAGAGAGGATACCAGTGAGCAGGTAACCTCGGATACTCCAGGGAGAGAAGCAAGTCAGTATTTGCCTGGCCTCTGCCATTAACCTTTCAGTCCAGATATAATTCCGCACAAGAGTAAAAATCGTATTGGCAAGAGGCACTTTGGCAAATATTGCCTCTGTATTGTCTGCCTGGGCGTCCACAAAGCTTGTTACATTAATATGCACGCCCTGGGAGAGTTGGTGCCTGTAACGAGACCTGATAGTATTAATCACCTCCCACTTTCGGTAGTGCGTTTTCTCATTCACTAAGAGCAAAACTACATAGAAGAAAGGCACCAGAAAAATGGTGTAGAGAGCCATCTTCTTTACTAGACAAGTTACTTACAAATGAATATGTAAATTTCTTTTGACAATCTAATGTACTGCTTTCCCGTCGAGGTAGGATGGTATAGCATTCTGGCAGAATAAAATAGTGACATTAGAATTACTGTAGTAGTAAAGGTAGTGCTGTGGTGATAGTGTAGTTGTGATTATAGTGTTGTGACGGTAGTGTAGTGATATAGAGTGGTGGTGATGGTAGTGTAGTAGTGGTGGTGATAGTGTAGTGGTGACTGTAGTGTAGTGATGATGGTAGTGTAGTAGTGGTGGTGACAGTGTAATAGTGACGGTGGTGTAGTGGTGATATTTGTGTAGTAGTGATGGTAGTGTAGTGATGATAACGTAGTGGTGATAGTAGCGTAGTAGCCATGGTAGTGTAGTGGTGATAGTAGTGTAGTAATGATGGTCGTGATGAGTGTAGTGGTGGTATTAGTATTGTAGTGATGGTAGTGTAGTGATGATAGTAGTGGAGTAGTGATGGTAGTGTAGTGATGATAGTAGTGGAGTAGTGATGGTAGTGTAGTGATGATAGTAGTGGAGTAGTGATGGTAGTGTAGTGATGATAGTAGTGGAGTAGTGATGGTAGTGTAGTGATGATAGTAGTGGAGTAGTGATGGTAGTGTAGTGATGATAGTGGAGTGATGATAGTGTAGTTGTGGTAGTAGTGTAGTAGCGATGGTAGTGTAGTGATGATAGATGTAAAGTAGTGACGGTAGTGTAGTGATGATAGTATAAT
>NC_091337.1:9640620-9673120 GCF_038502225.1 Cherax quadricarinatus | reverse complement strand
ACCCCCCCTTGTTGTTGGTACCCCCCCCTTGTTGTTGGTACCCCCCCCTTGTTGTTGCTACCCCCCCTTGTTGCTGCTACCCCCCCTTGTTGTTGCTACCCCCCTTGTTGTTGCTACCCCCCCTTGTTGTTGCTACCCCCCTTGTTGTTGCTAGCCCCCTTGTTGTTGCTACCCCCCCTTGTTGTTGCTAGCCCCCTTGTTGTTGCTACCCCCCTTGTTGTTGCTACCCCCCTTGTTGCTACCCCCCCTTGTTGTTGCTACCCCCCCTTGTTGTTGCTACCCCCCCTTGTTGTTGCTACCCCCCCTTGTTGTTGCTACCCCCCCCTTGTTGTTGCTACCCCCCCCTTGTTGTTGCTACCCCCCCCTTGTTGTTGCTACCCCTTGTTGTTGCTACCCCCCCTTGTTCTTGCTAGCCCCCTTGTTGTTGCTACCCCCCCTTGTTGTTGCTAGCCCCCTGGTTGTTGCTAGCCCCCTTGGTGTTGCTACCCCCCCTTGTTGTTGCTACCCCCCCTTGTTGTTGCTACCCCCCTTGTTGTTGCTACCCCCCCTTGTTGTTGCTAGCCCCCTTGTTGTTGCTACCCCCCCTTGTTGTTGCTACCCCCCTTGTTGTTGCTACCCCCTTGTTGTTGCTACCCCCCCTTGTTGTTGCTACCCCCCCTTGTTGTTGCTAGCCCCCTTGTTGTTGCTACCCCCCCTTGTTGTTGCTAGCCCCCTTGTTGTTGCTAGCCCCCTTGTTGTTGCTACCCCCCCTTGTTGTTGCTTGCCCCCTTGTTGTTGCTACCCCCCCTTGTTGTTGCTAGCCCCCTTGTTGTTGCTACCCCCCCTTGTTGTTGCTAGCCCCCTTGTTGTTGCTACCCCCCCTTGTTGTTGCTACCCCCCTTGTTGTTGCTACCCCCCTTGTTGTTGCTACCCCCCTTGTTGTTGCTACCCCCCCTTGTTGTTGCTACCCCCCTTGTTGCTACCCCCCTTGTTGTTGCTACCCCCCCTTGTTGTTGCTACCCCCCTTGTTGTTGCTACCCCCCCTTGTTGTTGCTACCCCCCTTGTTGTTGCTACCCCCCCTTGTTGTTGCTACCCCCCCTTGTTGTTGCTACCCCCCTTGTTGTTGCTACCCCCCCTTGTTGTTGCTACCCCCCTTGTTGTTGCTACAACCCTTGTTGTTGCTACCCCCCTTGTTGCTACCCCCCCTTGTTGTTGCTACCCCCCTTGTTGTTGCTACCCCCCTTGTTGTTGCTACCCCCCCTTGTTGCTACCCCCCTTGTTGTTGCTACCCCCCTTGTTGTTGCTAGCCCCCTTGTTGTTGCTACCCCCCCTTGTTGTTGCTAGCCCCCTTGTTGTTGCTACCCCCCCTTGTTGTTGCTACCCCCCCTTGTTGTTGCTACCCACCCTTGTTGTTGCTACCCCCCCTTGTTGTTGCTACCCCCCCTTGTTGCTACCCCCCTTGTTGTTGCTACCCCCCCTTGTTGTTGCTACCCCCCCCTTGTTGTTGCTACCCCCCCCTTGTTGTTGCTACCCCCCCTTGTTGTTGCTACCCCCCCTTGTTGTTGCTACCCCCCTTGTTGTTGCTAGCCCCCTTGTTGTTGCTACCCCCCCTTGTTGTTGCTAGCCCCCTTGTTGTTGCTAGCCCCCTTGTTGTTGCTACCCCCCCTTGTTGTTGCTACCCCCCCTTGTTGTTGCTACCCCCCCTTGTTGTTGCTACCCCTCTTGTTGTTGCTACCCCCCTTGTTGTTGCTACCCCCCCTTGGTGTTGCTACCCCCCCCTTGTTGTTGCTACCCCCCTTGTTGTTGCTACCCCCCCCTTGTTGTTGCTACCCCCCCTTGTTGTTGCTACCCCCCTTGTTGTTGCTACCCCCCCTTGTTGTTGCTACCCCCCTTGTTGTTGCTACCCCCCCTTGTTGTTGGTACCCCCCCTTGTTGTTGGTACCCCCCCTTGTTGTTGCTACCCCCCTTGTTGTTGCTACCCCCCCTTGTTGTTGCTACCCCCCTTGTTGTTGCTACCCCCCTTGTTGTTGCTACCCCCCCTTGTTCTTGCTAGCCCCCTTGTTGTTGCTACCCCCCCTTGTTGTTGCTAGCCCCCTTGTTGTTGCTAGCCCCCTTGTTGTTGCTACCCCCCCTTGTTGTTGCTACCCCCCCGTGTTGTTGCTACCCCCCCTTGTTGCTACCCCCCCTTGTTGTTGCTACCCCCCCTTGTTGTTGCTACCCCCCCTTGTTGTTGCTACCCCCCCTTGTTGTTGCTACCCCCCCCTTGTTGTTGCTACCCCTTGTTGTTGCTACCCCCCCTTGTTGTTGCTAGCCCCCTTGTTGTTGCTACCCCCCCTTGTTGTTGCTAGCCCCCTTGTTGTTGCTAGCCCCCTTGTTGTTGCTACCCCCCCTTGTTGTTGCTACCCCCCCTTGTTGTTGCTAGCCCCCTTGTTGTTGCTACCCCCTTGTTGTTGCTACCCCCCTTGTTGTTGCTACCCCCCCTGGTTGTTGCTACCCCCCTTGTTGTTGCTACCCCCCTTGTTGTTGCTACCCCCCCTTGTTGTTGCTAGCCCCCCTTGTTGTTGCTAGCCCCCTTGTTGTTGCTACCCCCCCCTTGTTGTTGCTAGCCCCCTTGTTGTTGCTAGCCCCCTTGTTGTTGCTACCCCCCCTTGTTGTTGCTAGCCCCCTTGTTGTTGCTACCCCCCCCTTGTTGATGCTAGCCCCCTTGTTGTTGCTACCCCCCCTTGTTGTTGCTAGCCCCCTTGTTGTTGCTACCCCCCCCCCCCCCTTGTTGTTGCTACCCCCCCTTGTTGTTGCTACCCCCCTTGTTGTTGCTACCCCCCTTGTTGTTGCTACCCCCCCTTGTTGTTGCTACCCCCCTTGTTGCTACCCCCCTTGTTGTTGCTACCCCCCCTTGTTGCTACCCCCCCCTTGTTGTTGCTACCCCCTTGTTGGTGCTACCCCCCTTGTTGTTGCTACCCCCCCTTGTTGTTGCTACCCCCCCTTGTTGTTGCTACCCCCCCTTGTTGTTGCTACCCCCCCTTGTTGTTGCTACCCCCCCTTGTTGTTGCTACCCCCCCTTGTTGTTGCTACCCCCCCTTGTTGTTGCTACAACCCTTGTTGTTGCTACCCCCCTTGTTGCTACCCCCCCTTGTTGTTGCTACCCCCCCCTTGTTGTTGCTACCCCCCCCTTGTTGTTGCCCCCCCTTGTTGTTGCTACCCCCCCTTGTTGCTGCTACCCCCCTTGTTGTTGCTACCCCCCTTGTTGTTGCTAGCCCCCTTGTTGTTGCTACCCCCCCTTGTTGTTGCTAGCTACCCCCCCCTTGTTGTTGCTACCCCCCCTTGTTGTTGCTACCCCCCCTTGTTGTTGCTACCCCCCCTTGTTGTTGCTACCCCCCCCTTGTTGTTGCTACCCCCCCTTGTTGTTGCTACCCCCCCCCCCCCTTGTTGCTACCCCCCCCCCCCCCTTGTTGTTGCTACCCCCCCCTTGTTGTTGCTAGCCCCCCCCCCCTTGTTGTTGCTACCCCCCCCTTGTTGTTGCCCCCCCCTTGTTGTTGCTACTCCCCCTTGTTGTTGCTACCCCCCCCTTGTTGTTGCTACCCCCCCCCCCCTTGTTGTTGCTAGCCCCCTTGTTGTTGCTACCCCCCCTTGTTGTTGCTAGCCCCCTTGTTGTTGCTAGCCCCCTTGTTGTTGCTACCCCCCCCCCCCCTTGTTGTTGCTACCCCCCCTTGTTGTTGCTACCCCCCTTGTTGTTGCTACCCCTCTTGTTGTTGCTACCCCCCTTGTTGTTGCTACCCCCCTTGTTGTTGCTACCCCCCCTTGTTGTTGCTACCCCCCTTGTTGTTGCTACCCCCCCCTTGTTGTTGCTACCCCCCCCCCCCTTGTTGTTGCTACCCCCCTTGTTGTTGCTACCCCCCCTTTTTGTTGCTTTTTGTTGCTACCCCCCCCTTGTTGTTGCTACCCCCCCTTGTTGTTGTTGCTACCCCCCTTGTTGTTGCCCCCTTGTTGTTGGTACCCCCCCCTTGTTGTTGCTACCCCCCTTGTTGTTGCTACCCCCCTTGTTGTTGCTACCCCCCTTGTTGTTGCTACCCCCCCTTGTTGTTGCTACCCCCCTTGTTGTTGCTACCCCCCCTTGTTGTTGCTACCCCCCTTGTTGTTGCTACCCCCCTTGTTGTGGCTACCCCCCTTGTTGTTGCTACCCCCCCTTGTTGTTGCTACCCCCCCTTGTTGTTGCTACCCCCCCTTGTTGTTGCTACCCCCCCTTGTTGTTGCTACCCCCCCTTGTTGTTGCTACCCCCCCCTTGTTGTTGCTACCCCCCCTTGTTGTTGCTACCCCCCCCTTGTTGTTGCTACCCCCCCTTGTTGTTGCTAGCCCCCTTGTTGTTGCTACCCCCCCCTTGTTGTTGCCCCCCTTGTTGTTGCTAGCCCCCTTGTTGTTGCTACCCCCCCCTTGTTGTTGCTACCCCCCCTTGTTGTTGCTAGCCCCCTTGTTGTTGCTACCCCCCCCTTGTTGTTGCTAGCCCCCTTGTTGTTGCTACCCCCCCTTGTTGTTGCTACCCCCCTTGTTGTTGCTACCCCCCCTTGTTGTTGCTAGCCCCCTTGTTGTTGCTACCCCCCCCCCCCCTTGTTGTTGCTACCCCCCCTTGTTGTTGCTACCCCCTTGTTGTTGCTACCCCCCCCTTGTTGTTGCTAGCCCCCTTGTTGTTGCTACCCCCCCTTGTTGTTGCTACCCCCCCTTGTTGTTGCTACCCCCCCCTTGTTGTTGCTAGCCCCCTTGTTGTTGCTAGCCCCCTTGTTGTTGCTACCCCCCCTTGTTGTTGCTAGCCCCCTTGTTGTTGCTACCCCCCTTGTTGTTGCTACCCCCTTGTTGCTACCCCCCTTGTTGTTGCTACCCCCTTTGTTGTTGCTACCCCCCTTGTTGTTGCTACCCCCTTGTTGTTGCTACCCCCTTGCTGCTACCCCCCTTGTTGCTACCCCCTTGTTGTTGCTACCCTTGTTGTTGCTACCCCCCTTGTTGTTGCTACCCCCCCTTGTTGTTGCTACCCCCCCTTGTTGTTGCTACCCCCCCTTGTTGTTGCTACCCCCCTTGTTGTTGCTACTTGTTGTTGCCCCCCTTGTTGTTGCTACCCCCCCTTGTTGTTGCTACCCCCCTTTGTTGTTGCTACCCCCCCCCTTGTTGTTGCTAGCCCCCCTTGTTGTTGCTACCCCCCCTTGTTGCTACCCCCCTTGTTGTTGCCCCCCTTGTTGTTGCTACCCCCCCTTGTTGTTGCTACCCCCCTTGTTGTTGCTACTACCCCCCTTGTTGTTGCTACCCCCCTTGTTGTTGCTACCCCCCCCCCCCCCTTGTTGTTGCTACCCCCCCCTTGTTGTTGCCCCCCCTTGTTGTTGCTACCCCCCCTTGTTGTTGCTAACCCCCCTTGTTGTTGCTACTAGCCCCCTTGTTGTTGCTACCCCCCCCCTTGTTGCTACCCCCCCTTGTTGTTGCCCCCCCTTGTTGTTGCTACCCCCCCTTGTTGTTGCTACCCCCCTTGTTGTTGCTACCCCCCCTTGTTGTTGCTACCCCCCTTGTTGCTACCCCCCCTTGTTGTTGCTACCCCCCTTGTTGTTGCTAGCCCCCTTGTTGTTGCTACCCCCCCTTGTTGTTGCTAGCTACCCCCCCTTGTTGTTGCTACCCCCCCTTGTTGTTGCTACCCCCCCTTGTTGTTGCTACCCCCCCTTGTTGTTGCTACCCCCCCCTTGTTGTTGCTACCCCCCCTTGTTGTTGCTACCCCCCCTTGTTGCTACCCCCCCTTGTTGTTGCTACCCCCCCTTGTTGTTGCTAGCCCCCTTGTTGTTGCCCCCCTTGTTGTTGCTACCCCCCCTTGTTGTTGCTACTCCCCCTTGTTGTTGCTACCCCCCCTTGTTGTTGCTAGCCCCCTTGTTGTTGCTACCCCCCCTTGTTGTTGCTAGCCCCCTTGTTGTTGCTACCCCCCCCTTGTTGTTGCTAGCCCCCTTGTTGTTGCTAGCTAGCCCCCTTGTTGTTGCTAGCCCCCTTGTTGTTGCTACCCCCCCTTGTTGTTGCCCCCCTTGTTGTTGCTACCCCCCCCTTGTTGTTGCCCCCCTTGTTGTTGCTACCCCCCCTTGTTGTTGCTAGCTACCCCCCCTTGTTGTTGCCCCCCTTGTTGTTGCTACCCCCCCTTGTTGTTGCTACCCCCCCCTTGTTGTTGCTACCCCCCTTGTTGTTGCTACCCCCCCTTGTTGTTGCTACCCCCCCCTTGTTGTTGCTACCCCCCTTGTTGTTGCTACCCCCCCCTTGTTGTTGCTACCCCCCTTGTTGTTGCTACCCCCCCTTGTTGTTGCCCCCCTTGTTGTTGCTACCCCCCTTGTTGTTGCTACCCCCCCTTGTTGTTGCTACCCCCCCTTGTTGTTGCTACCCCCCCTTGTTGTTGCTACCCCCCCCTTGTTGTTGCTACCCCCCCCTTGTTGTTGCTACCCCCCCTTGTTGTTGCTACCCCCCCCCTTGTTGTTGCTACCCCCCCTTGTTGTTGCTACCCCCCCCTTGTTGTTGCTACCCCCCCCTTGTTGTTGCTACTACCCCCCTTGTTGCTACCCCCCCTTGTTGTTGCTACCCCCCTTGTTGTTGCTAGCCCCCTTGTTGTTGCTACCCCCCCCTTGTTGTTGCTAGCCCCCTTGTTGTTGCTAGCCCCCTTGTTGTTGCTACCCCCCCCCTTGTTGTTGCTAGCCCCCTTGTTGTTGCTACCCCCCCTTGTTGTTGCTACCCCCCCTTGTTGTTGCTACCCCCTTGTTGTTGCTACCCCCCCTTGTTGTTGCTACCCCCCCTTGTTGTTGCTAGCCCCCTTGTTGTTGCTACCCCCTTGTTGTTGTACTCTTGTTGTTGCTAGCCCTTGTTGTTGCTACCCTTGTTGTTGCTAGCCCCTTGTTGTTTCTACCCCTTGTTGTTGCTACCTCCTGTTGTTGCTACACCTTGTTGTTTAGCCCCTTGTTGTTGCTACTCCCCTTGTTGTTGCTACTCCCCTTGTTGTTGCTAGCCCCCTTGTTGTTGCTACCCCTTGTTGTTGCTAGCCCTTGTTGTTACCTCCCTTGTTGTTGCTACCCTGTTGTTGCTACCCTTGTTGTTGCTACCCCTTGTTGTTTACCCCTTGTTGTTAGTACCCCCTTGTTGTTGCTAATTCTCCTTGTTGTTGCTACTTGTTGTTGCTACCTCTTGTTGTTGCTACCCCTTGTTGTTGCTACCCCCTTGTTGTTAGCTACCCCCTTGTTGTTGCTACCCCTGTTGTTGCTACCCCTTGTTGTTGCTACCTTGTTGTTACACACCTTGTTGTTGCTACTCCCCTTGTTGTTGCTATTTGTTGTTGCTACCCCTTGTTGTTGCTACCCCTTGTTGTTTCTAGCCCCCTGTTGCTACCCTTGTTGTTGCTAGCCCCTTGTTGTTGCTAGCCCCTTGTTGTTGCTACCCCTTGTTGTTGCTACCCTTGTTGTTGCATACCCCTTGTTGTTGCTATCCTTGTTGTTGTAGCCCCTTGTTGTTGCTACCCCCTTGTTGTTGCTACCTCCTTGTTGTTGCTACCCTTGTTGTTGCTAATTTCCCTTGTTGCTACTCCTTGTTGTTGTAGCCCCTTGTTGTTGCTACCCCTTGTTGTTGCTAGCCCCTTGTTGTTGCTAGCCCCCTTGTTGTTGCTACCCCCTTGTTGTTGCTAGCCCTTGTTGTTGCTACCTCCCTTGTTGTTGCTAGCCCTTGTTGTTACTCTTGTTGTTGCTAGCCCCTTGTTGTTGCACCCACTGTTGTTGCTGCTTGTTGTTGCTACCCCTTGTTGTTGCTACCCCCTTGTTGTTGCTACCCTTGTTGCTACCCCTTGTGTTAAGTACCCCCTTGTTGTTGCTACCCCTTGTTGTTGCTACCCCCTTGTTGTTGCTAACCCCTTGTTGTTGCTACTTGTTGTTGCTACCTTGTTGTTGCTACCCCCTGTTGTTGCTCCCTTGTTGTTGCTACCCCTTGTTGCTACCCCCTTGTTGTCTACCCCCTTGTTGTTGCTACCCCCTTGTTGTTGCTACCCCTGTTGTTGCACCCCTTGTTGTTGCTACCCCCTTGTTGTTGCTACCCCCTTGTTGTTGCTACCCTCCTTGTTGCTACCCTGTTGTTGCTACCCCTTGTTGTTCTACCTTGTTGTTGCTACCCCCTTGTTGTTGCTAGCCCTTGTTGTTGCTACCTTGTTGTTGCTACCCCCTTGTTGTTGCTACCCCTTGTTGTTGCTACCCCCTTGTTGTTGCTACTTTCTTGTTGTTGCTACCTCTTGTTGTTGCTACCCCTTGTTGTTGCTACCCTTGTTGTTAGTACCCCCTTGTTGTTACCTCTTGTTCTTGCTAGCCCCTTGTTGTTGCTACCCTTGTTGTTGCTAGCCCCCTTGTTGTTGCTAGCCCCTTGTTGTTAGCTACCCCTTGTTGTTGCTAGCCCCCTTGTTGTTGCTACCCCTTGTTGTTGCTAGCCCTTGTTGTTGCTAGCTCCCTTGTTGTTGCTAGCCCTTGTTGTTGCTACCCCCTTGTTGTTGCTACCCTTGTTGTTACTCCCCTTGTTGTTGCTACCCCCTTGTTGTTACTACCCCTTGTTGTTGCTACCCCTTGTTGTTGCTACCTCCTTGTTGTTAGCACTTGTTGTTGCTCCCCTTGTTGTTGCTACCCCTTGTTGTTGCTAATTTGTTGTTGTTGCTAATCTTCTTGTTGTTGCTACTCCTTGTTGTTGCTACCCCTTGTTGTTGCTAGCCCCCTTTTTGTTGCTACTCCCTTGTTGTTGCTACCCCTTGTTGTGCTACCCTTGTTGTTGCTACCCCCTTGTTGTTGCTAGCCCTTGTTGTTGCTACCCTGTTGTTGCTACCCCTTGTTGTTGCTACCCCTGTTGTTGCTAGCCCCTGTTGTTGCTACCCCCTTGTTGTTGCTAGCCCCTTGTGTTGCTAATTCCTTGTTGTTGCTACCCTTGTTGTTGCACCCCTTGTTGTTGCTAGCCCC
Organism: Cherax quadricarinatus; assembly: GCF_038502225.1. Lineage (NCBI taxonomy): Eukaryota > Metazoa > Arthropoda > Malacostraca > Decapoda > Parastacidae > Cherax > Cherax quadricarinatus. Next base: position 9,664,161 of record NC_091337.1, on the reverse strand, counting down.
TTGTTGTTGCTACCTCTGTTGGTACTGCCCCTTGTTGTTGCTACCCTGTTGTTGCTACCCCCTTGTTGTTGCTAGTCCTTGTTGTTGCTACCTCTGTTGTTGCTACCCCTTGTTGTTGCTATTCTTGTTGTTGCTACCCCCTTTTTGTTGCTACCCCTGTTGTTGCAATTCTTGTTGTTGCTACCCCTTGTTGTTGCTACCTCCTGTTGTTGCTACCCTTTGTTGTTGCTACTCCCCTTGTTGTTTACTCTTGTTGTTGCTACCCTTGTTGTTGCTACCTCCCTTGTTGTTGCTACCTTGTTTGTTTGCTACCCCTTGTTGTTGCTAATTTGTTGTTGCTACCCCCTTGTTGTTGCTACTCTTGTTGTTGCTACCCCCTTGTTGTTCTACCCCTTGTTGTTCTACCCCTGTTGTTGCTAATTCCTTGTTGTTGCTAGCCCCCTTTTTGTTGCTACCCCTTGTTGTTGTACCCTTTGTTGTTCTACTTGTTGTTGCTACCCCTTGTTGTTGCTAGCCCCTTGTTGTTGCTACCCTTTACCTGTTGTTGCTACCCCCTTGTTGTTGCTAATTTCTTGTTGTTGCTACCCCTTGTTGTTGCTACTCCCTTGTTGTTGCTACCCCTTTGTTGCTACCCCTTGTTGTTGCTACCCCCTTGTTGTTGCTACCCTTGTTATTGTTGCTAGCCCCTTGTTGTTAATACCCTTGTTGTTGCTAGCCCCCTTGTTGTTGCTACCCCTGTTGTTGCTACCCCCTTGTTGTTGCTACTCCCTTGTTGTTGCTAGCCCCCTGTTGTTGCTACCTCCCTTGTTGTTGCTACTTCTGTTGTTGCTAGCCCTTGTTGTTGCTACCCCTTGTTGTCTAGCCCCTTGTTGTTCATATCCCTTGTTGTTGCTACCCTTGTTGTTTACCCCTTGTTGTTGCTACCCCCTTGTTGTTGCTACCCCCTGTTGTCTACTCTCTTGTTGTTGCTACCCCCTTGTTGTTGCTATTCCTTGTTGTTGCTACCCCTGTTGTTGCTATTTTGTTGCTACCCCTTGTTGTTGCTACCCCCTTGTTGTTGCTACCCCTTGTTGTTGCTACCCCCTTGTTGTTGCTACTTCTTGTTGCTACCCCTTGTTGTTGCTACCTTGTTGTTACTACCCCTTGTTGTTGCTACCCCTTGTTGTTAATTTCCTTGTTGTTCTGCCCTTGTTGTTGCTACCCTTTGTTGTTGCTACCCCTTGTTGTTGCTAGCCCCCTTGTTGTGCTAACTCTCTTGTTGTTGCTACCCCCTTTGTTGTTGCTACCTCCTGTTGTTGCTACCCCTTGTTGTTGCTAGCCCCTTGTTGTTGCTACCTCTTGTTGTTGCTATCCTTGTTGTTGCTACCTTGTTGTTATACCTTGTTGTTGCTACCCCCTTGTTGTTGCTAGCCCCTTGTTGTTGCTACCCCTGTTGTTTTAGCCCCTTGTTGTTGCTAGCCCCCTTGTTGTTGCTACCCCCTTGTTGTTGCTAGCTCCCTTGTTGTTGCTACTCCCTTGTTGTTGCTAGCCCCTTGTTGTTGCTACCCCCTTGTTGTTGCTAGCCCCTTGTTGTTAAGCTACCCCCTTGTTGTTGCTACCCTCTTGTTGTTATACTTCCCTGTTGTTGCTACCCCTGTGTTGTACTCCCCTTTTGTTGCTACCTCTTGTTGTTGCTACTCTTGTTGTTGCTACCTTGTTGTTGCTACCCCCTTGTTGTTGCTACCCCCTTGTTGTTGCTACCCCCTTGTTGTTGCTACCTTGTTGTTGCTAATTCCTTGTTGTTGCTACCCCTTGTTGTTGCTACCCCTTGTTGTTGCTACCCCTGTGTTGTACACTCTCCTTGTTGTTAGCTACTCCCTTGTTGTTGCTACCCCTTGTTGTTGCTACCCCCTTGTTGTTGCTAACTCTCCCTTGTTGTTGCTACCCCCTTGTTGTTGCTACCTCTTGTTGTTGCTACCCCTTGTTGTTGCTGTTTACCCCTTGTTATGTTGCTAGCCCCTTTGTTGTTGCTAACTTCTTGTTGTTGCTAGCCCCTTTGTTGTTGCTAGCCCCTTGTTGTTACAATTTCTTGTTGTTGCTACTCTCTTGTTGTTGCTAATTTCCCCCTGTTGTTGCTACCCCCTTGTTGTTGCTACCCCTTGTTGTTGCTACTCTTGTTCTTGCTAGCCCCTTGTTGTTGCTACCCCTGTTGTTCTGCCCTTGTTGTTGCTAGCCCCTTGTTTGCTAATTTCCTTGTTGTTGCTGTATTTCTTGTTGTTGCTACCCCCTTGTTGTTGCTACCCTTGTTGTTGCTAGTCCCTTGTTGTTGCTACCCCTTGTTGTTATACCTTGTTGTTGCTACCCTTGTTGTTGCTACCCCCTTGTTGTTGCTACTTTGTTGTTGCTACCCCCTTGTTGTTGCTACCCCCTTGTTGTTGCTACCTTGTTGTTACTACTTGTTGTTGCTACCCCCTTGTTGTTGCTAATCTCTGTTGTTGCTACCCCTGTTGTTGCTACTCCTTCTTGTTGTTGCTACCTCTCCTTGTTGTTGCTACCCCTTGTTGTTGCTACCCCTTGTTGTTGCTACCCCTTGTTGTTGCTACCCCCTTGTTGTTGCTACTTGTTGTTGCTACCCCCTTGTTGTTGCTACCTGTTGTTATCCCTTGTTGTTGCTACCTTGTACTGTTGTTACTACCCCCTTGTTGTTGCACCCCCTTGTTGTTGCTACTCCCTTGTTGTTACCCCTTGTTGTTGCTAACTTTCCCTGTTGTTGCTACCCCTTGTTGTTGCTACCCACTTGTTGCTGCTACCCCTTTTTTGTTGTTGTCTACCCCTTGTTGTTGCTATCCCTTGTTGTTGCTATTTTGCCCTGTTGTCTACCCCCTTGTTGTTAGTACTCTTGTTGTTTACTTATTTTCTCCCTTGTTGTTGCTACCCCTTGTTGTTGCTACCCTTGTTGTTCTCCCCTTGTTGTTGCTACCCCCTTGTTGTTAATACCCTTGTTGTTGCTACCCCCTTGTTGTTGCTACTCTTGTTGTTGCTACCCCCTTGTTGTTGCTACCCCCTTGTTGTTGCTACCCCTTGTTGTTGCTACTTCCTTTTTGTTGCTAATTTCCTGTTGTTGCTACTCCCTGTTGTTTTCTACCCACTTGTTGTTGCTACCCCCTTGTTGTTGCTCCTTGTTGTTGCTTACCCCTTGTTGTTGCTACCTTGTTGTTGCTAATTCCCTTGTTGTTGCTACCCCTGTTGTTGCTACCCCCTGTTGTTGCAATTCTTGTTGTTGCTACCCCCTTGTTGTTAGCATTTGTTGTTGCTACTCCCTTGTTGTGTTACCCCCTTGTTGTTGCTAATTTGTTGTTGCTATCCCTTGTTGTTGCTACCCCCTTGTTGTTGCTACCCTTGTTGTTACTAGCCCCTTGTTGTTAAGCTACCCCTTGTTGTTGCTACCCCCTTGTTGTTGCTACCCCCTTGTTGTTGCTACCCTTGTTAGCTAATTTCGTTGTTGCTACCCCTTGTTGTTGCTACCCCCTTGTCTCTTGTGTGCTACCCCCTTGTTGTTGCTAATTTCCTTGTTGTTGCTATTCTTGTTGTTGCTACCCCCTTGTTGTTTTGCTCCCCTTGTTGTTACACTCTTGTTGTTGCTACCCCCTTGTTGTTACCTTTGTTGTTGCTACTTCTTGTTGTTGCTACCCCTTGTTGTTGCTACCCCCTTGTTGTTGCTACATCCTTTGTTGTTGCTACCCCCTGTTGTTGCTTACCCCTTGTTGTTGCTACCCCTTGTTGTTGCTACCCCCTTGTTGTTGCTACCCCTTGTTGTTGCTACCCTCTTGTTGTTGCTACCCCTTGTTGTTGCTATCCCTGTTGCTTGCACCCTGTTGTTGCTACCCCTTGTTGTTGCTAACCCCTTGTTGTTGCTACCCCCTTGTTGTGCTACCCCTTGTTGTTGCTACCCCTTGTTGTTGCTACCCCTTGTTGTTGCTACCCCCCTATTGTTGTGCTACCCTTGTTGTTGCTACCCCTTGTTGCTACTCCCTTGTTGTTGCTACCCCTGTTGTTGCTACTCTTGTTGTGCTATCCCATTGTTGTTGCTACCCCTTGTTGTTGCTACCCCTTGTTGCTACTTCCTTGTTGTTGCTACCCCCTTGTTGTTGCTACTCCTTGTTGTTGCTCCCTTGTTGTTGCTACCCCCTTGTTGTTACCTTGTTGTTGCTACCCCTTGTTGTTGCTACTCTTGTTGTTGCTACCCCCTTGTTGTTGCTACCCCCTTGTTGTTGCTACCCCCTTGTTGTTGCTACCCCCTGTTGTTGCTACCCTTGTTGTTGCTACCCCATTGTTGTTGCTACCCCTTGTTGCTACCTCATTGTTGTTGCTACTCCCTTGTTGTTGCTATCCCTTGTTGTAGCCCCCATTGTTGTTGCTACCCTCTTGTTGTTGCTACCTCCCTTGTTGTTGCTACCCCTGTTGTTGCTATCCCTTTGTTGCTACCCCCTTGTTGTTGTAACCCCCATTGTTGTTGCTACCTTGTTGTTGCTACCCCCTTTGTTGCTACCTTGTTGTTGCTTACCCCCTTGTTGTTGCTACTCTTGTTGTTGCTACCCCTTGTTGTTCTTGTTGCTACCCTTGTTGGCTTCCCTTTTGTTGCTACCCCCTGTTGTTGCTACCCCTTTGTTGTTGCTACCCCTTTGTTGTTTTGCTACCCTCACTTCTGTTGCTACTCCTTGTTGTTGCTACCCTTGTTGCTACCCCCTTGTTGTTGCTACCCCTTGTTGCTACCCTTGTTGTTCTACCCTGTTGTTGCTACCCCCTTGTTGTTGCTACCCTTGTTGTTGCTACCCTTTGCACTTCTTGTTGTTGCTAGCTAATTCCTTGTTGTTCAGCTACCCCTTTTGTTGCTACCCTTTGTACTTGTTGCTACCCCTTGTTGCTACCCTTTCTCCCTTGTTGTTACAATTTGTTGTTGCTACCCCCTTGTTGCTACTCTCCTGTTGTGCTACCCTTGTTGCTAGCCCCATTGTTGTTGTACCTTGTGTACCCCTGGCTACCCTTGTTGCTACCCTTTGTTTGTAACCCCACTTGTTGCTAACCCACCTTATTGTTACTACTTTTGTTAGCATAATTCTTGTTGTTGCTACCCTTTGTTGCTACCTCTTGTTCTAACCCCGTTGCTAATTTTGTTGTTACTCTTTGTTGTTGCTACCCCCCTTGTTGCTACCCCCTTGTTGTTGCTACCCTTGTTGTTGCTACCCCCCTTGTTGTTGCTACCCCCCCTTGTTGTTGCTACCCCCCTTGTTGTTGCTACTCCCCCTTGTTGTTGCTACCCCCTTCTTGTTGCTACCCCCCCTTGTTGTTGCTACCCCCTTGTTGTTGCTACCCCCCCCCCCCCCCTTGTTGTTGCTACCCCCTTGTTTTTGCTACCCCCCTTGTTGTTGCTACCCCCCCCTTGTTGTTGCTACCCCCCCTTGTTGCTACCCCTCCTTGTTGTTGCTACCCCCCTTGTTGCTACCCCCCCTTGTTGTTGCACACACACCTGACTGTCTACAATAAGTAAGACACATGTGCAGCGGTTAGGTATCTTTATTCCGAAACGTTTCGGCTGAACAAGAGGCAGCAGGAGCAGTGTGGATATAAGGAAGACGTAATCAGTCCATCACCCTGGACGACATAGCTTTGAGGAGGTCAGTCTCTCAACCTTGCTTTCTTCTCATTTTTCTAATGAAAAAGCCTGCTGAGCAGGCGAAACGTGTCTTCAATGAAGATATCACATTGCTACACAACTACTTGTCACCAATTTATACAATAATAATAATAATAATAATAATAATAATAATAATAATAATAATAATAGTGAAAGTAATGATAACACTGCTATATTATTACTACTACTACTATTTCTAATAATAATAATAATAATAATAATAATAATAATAATAATAATAATAATAATAATAATAATAATAACAACAACACCACACCCAGTTTATGTGTGTGTGCGTGTGTACTTACCTAGTTGAGATTGCAGGGGTCGAGTCCGAGCTCCTGGCCCCGCCTCTTCACTGGTCGTGTATATGTGTGTGTGTGTGTGTGTGTGTGTGTGTGTGTGTGTGTGTGTGTGTGTGTGTGTGTGTGTGTGTGTGTGTGTGGGTGGGTGGTGGTCAACCTTGAAGGGCTCCACCCAGTGTGATCACTCCTGGTACTGCCTCCACTCGCCGCCCTGCCTGTGGGCGTGGGCGTGGGTGATGGGGGTGTGTGAGAACCCGCTGCTGAAGGCCCTGCTTCTCCTATCTGCAAGTTTCGTCGCCTCTGTATACGACTAAAGAAGCCTGCTGAGCAGACGATGCCTTTCGACAACACAGATACCCAGATGCTACAGCTCTCCTAATATAAAGCTGAAGAATTTGACACATGTGCAACACTTATCTTCATTACGTAGACGCTTCTCCAGCCAGTGACTTTATAGTACCGAACACCTGCTGCTAGGCTCAGGGACTGATTACCTTATCTTCTACCACTTCAGTCTTCTCTTTTTGTCCCTGTATTGTACTGATAATGTCACTGGTTGACGAAACGTCTAGAAAATACAGATACTCGGTTATTGCACATAGTATATCTAATTCTCCCACATGTTTCTTACAGAATTACTTAATTACTCTGAATAAGAACAAGATTTAAAGTCAAAACAACAGTGTGTAAATGGTCACAATAAAGTCAGTAGAAGTCTTGGCTTTATGTCAAGAAGTATAAATAACAGGAGTTGTCGGGTTATACTTCAACTTCATATATCCTTGGTAAAGTCTCGTTTACATTATACTGCGCAGTTCTGGTCTCCATATTACAGAATGAACGTAAATGTGCTGGTAAACGTATAAAGAAGGTTGACAAAGTTGATCCCATGTATCAGAAATCTTCCCTATTAGGATAGACTGAGGCCCTGAATCTTCACCCTCTAGAAAGACGTAGAATTAGGGGGGGGGGGGTTGACGGAGGTGTATAAATGGAAGTAGGAATAAATAAAGGGCATATAAATAACGTGCTAAAAATATCTATGAAAGTAAAGACACATGTGCAACATCTGGATATCTTTATTGTAGACGTTTCGCCATCCAGTGGCTTTATCAATACAAATTCTAGGACATAATTGGAAGACTGTAGAACTATATACAAAAGATGAGGTAATCAGTCCCTCAGCCTTGGAGTTAGTGTTCACAGCATCGTGGTGAAGGAGAATCTGGAGCAAAGGCAAGAAGATTGGCGGTTATATAGGCGTCAGTGGATAGGGACGGGCAGCAGACGAGGGCATAGTCACTGGTAGGCGGGATTCCCCAGTATTTTATACCTTTCTTGCTCAACTTGTCAGACACTGCAACATCATGGAATCTTGGTTCAGAGGACATCTACAAGACCTTCTTCACGGCTGCTACAACTAACCCATCTCTTTGGGAAGGACCTACTTCCACTGGGGAATCCCGCCTACCAGTGACTATGCCCTCGTCTGCTGCACGTCCTGATCCACTGACGCCTATATAACCGCCAGTCTTCTTGCCTTTGCTCCAGATTCTCCTCCACCACGATGCTGCGAACACTAGCCATCCCTAGCCTCCCAAAAACCTTTCCACCAGTCCTGAAAGGACAAACCTAGATCCTCCTCCTATAAAAGCCGCACATTCAATTTCCAATAACTCGGAAATATACGCGGAATACCATCTACCCTAAGGTCAGCCATCACTGCTCTGTGATCAGACAAACCCACGTCAACAGTTCTAACCCTCTCCACACCTATCCCCTGCCTAACATAAATCCTATCCAACCTTGCTTCATAACTCCCCTGCACATAGGTGTGGTCCACCTGATACCCCCCCCCTGCCGACCACATCAACCACCCCCACATCCCGTAAAGCATCCCTTAAAACACTCAACACACACCCCGCACCCCTAGGTATCACATCTCCATGCCTAATCACACAATTCCAACCTCCTCCAACTATCGAAATAGCAGGTAAACCCCTTAGATAGTAGAACAAAACGTCCCTAACAAAGTCTGCTCTTACCCTCATATTACTAATTGCAGGCATATAAGCCCCCACAAAACATACCCTACTCTCCCCCCAATACCCATCCACCCGAACAACCCTCCCCCCTCCTCCCACCCTATGGTTATGCTCTTGCAAGAAACCAACGTCCACGTCATACCTTCTCAAGAACCACTCCAACCATACCCTTTTGACTTCATTCTTGAGACCATTAACGTTTAGAGTCACACACCTGAATGTTCAAGGAAAGATGGCTTACCTCTGTGCCGCTGTGGCTTGCTCACACTCCCTTTTAAGCTGCTCACACTCTCCTTACCATTCTTCTTAATCATACCCCCACCCCCCCTGACCCTCCCCACCCGATTTCCCCTGTGCACCCCCCCCCCTGTAGTGGTCTTCCATACCACATCTGCCCATGCCTTCTTACCTGGTCTCTGCCCAGGTGTCAATACTTCATCCAAATCAGACGACCCCGCAGGCCGCTTCCTAGAGCTACCACCCAAACTCATCTCTTCCTCAGGTACATCCTCCCGATGTACCTCAGCTACCACAACTGTTTCCTGGCCTTGCTCATCCAATACTTCCACCTTCTCACGCAGCCCTTCCATCTGCTGCACATCACTGAACCTTCCCTCCAGGTCCTCTCCGGCCAAAGCGTCCTCCAAGAAATCCTGTAGCACAGACTCCAATAACACCTCCTGCGTCTACGTTGCCCCTTCCTCCACCGCCACAGGCCTTGGTGGAGCCTCACTAGCCTCCTCCGGGAGTGTGACGCACGTCCCCAACAGGTCCCCCTCCTTCTCCACCTCCTCACTCCAGAGAGCCGTCCCATTCCTCGCCGTCACCACCGTACTCAACTGTCGGTCCTCCTCCAAAAGGGTTGGCACACCTGGGGCAGCTCTATGTACACATTGCGCCGCCATGTACTCGTACGAGTCACAAAGACGGCACGTCCTCCTTTGCCCCGCGTAATGCACATAGACCTGAGTTCTGTTTCCAGTCAACAGAACATATGAAGGTATAGGCCTCTTCAATGTCATCTTGAGGGTGTAGGAACCTTCCAGGAGGCCTTCATATGGGCCATCCCTCCATACCCCTCCTCGAGCCTCATGAACGACACCGTAGTTGCTGAAGACGTCCTCTATCCCAAACTTCGTCGCCTCAAACGGTACATTCCTTACCCGACCCCATGTGTAATATGTAGACACATCATGCATACACACCTCCACCGTCGAGTTAAGGCACATCCGTCGTTCCTGGTACTCAGCCACCACACTACTGTAGAAACTGGCCCTCGTAAACTTCACGGAGGCTCTTCTCAACCCATTGAGGGCAACACCATACAGCTCCTCATTAGGGATGCCGTAGAGATCCCAAATAATAGCTGGAAGGAGCACATTCATCGTAGCAGTGCTCAATGATCGACTCAAGGTTGAGGGACTGATTACCTCATTCTCCTCCTGTTCTTCAAGATTCTCCTTTGTATGGACTGATGAAGCCACTGTGTGGCGAAACGTTTCCTCAATAAAGATACCCAAGAGTTGCACATGTGTCTAATTTATCATGCATTGCTGTCTTGGTTTAAGGTTGCTGCTCACCATAACCCCCAAGTCCTTTTCGCAATCTGTATGGCTAAGTTCTACATCATTTAACTTATAAGTACTAGGGTTATGGACACTCCCGAGCTTCAGAACCTTGCATTTATCTACATTGAACTGCATCTGCCACTTTTCTGACCAAGAATATAGTTTGTTTAAATCCTCCTGAAGTTCCCTAACATCTACGTTTGAATCAATTATCCTACCTATCTTTGTGTCATCGGCGAATTTGCTCATATCACTAGTAATTTCTTCATCAAGATCATTGATATATATTATAAACAACAACGGGCCCAAGACTGATCCCTGTGGAACGCCACTTGTTACTGATCCCCACTCGGATTTAACGCCATTTATGGACACGCTCTGCTTCCTGTCAATGAGCCATGACTCGATCCACGAGAGCACTTTTCCCCCAATGCCATGAGCTTCCACTTTCTTTAACAGTCTTTGGTGCAGAACTCTATCAAAAGCCTTACTAAAATCTAAGTAAATAATATCAAATTCTTTATCGTGGTCAACAGCCTCAAAAGCTTTACTGAAGAAAGTTAATAAATTAGTTAGACAAGACCGGCCTCTTGTGAATCCATGCTGAGTATCATTAATCAAGCTATGCTTATCGAGATGGCTTCTTATAATCTCAGCTATAATTGACTCTAGTAATTTGCCTACAATTGAGGTCAGGCTTATTGGATGGTAATTGACGGTAACGACTTGTCCCCTGTTTTAAAAATAGGAATTACATTAGCCATCTTCCACATATCAGACGCTACACCTGTTTGAAGAGATAAATTAAAAATATTAGTTAATGGTTCAGAGTTCCATTTTGCATTCCTTAAGAACCCTTGAAAAAAACCTCATCAGGACCCGGCGACTTATTTTGCTTCAGTCGGTCTATCTGCTTCACAACCATTTCACTAGTGACTGTGATGTTACATAATTTATCTTCTTCTAGCCCACTACAAAAATTAATTACTGGAATATTATTAGTGTCTTCCTGTGTAAAAACCGAGAGAAAATAATTATTTAAAATCGAGCACATTTCATTCTCTTTGTCAGTAAGATGCCCATAGTTATTTTTAAGGGGACCTATCTTATCTCTGACTTTTGTTCTATATACCTGGAAAAAACTTTTTGGGTTAGTTTTAGAATCCCTAGCAACTTTAATTTCATAGTCCCTTTTAGCTTTTCTTATCCCCTTTTTAATGTCCCTCTTAATGTCAATATACTGATTCATAAGATGACCCTCACCTATTTTGATACGCCTATAAATTCCTTTCTTATGCCCTAGTAGATATTTCAGCCTATTATTCATCCATTTTGGGTCATTTCTATTTCATCTAATTTCTTTATACGGGATAAACGTTCTTTGAGCCTCATGTATAGTGTTCAGAAAACTGTCATATTGATAGCTCTCTTCGTTACCCCAGTCAACAGATGATAAGTGTTCTCTAAGCCCATCGTAATCTGCTAAGCGAAAAATCTGGGACTGTTACTGAGTTATCCCTACTATCATACTTCCATTCAATGCTAAATGTAATTGATTTGTGGTCGCTAGCACCCAGTTCCTCCGAAACTTCTAAATTATTAACAAGGGATTCATTGTTTGCCAGAACTAAGTCAAGCAGGTTATTACCCCTTGTAGGTTCTGTCACAAACTGCTTCAAAAAACAATCCTGAACTACTTCTAAGAAGTCGTATGATTCTAAATTTCCAGTCAAGAAGTTCCAATCAATATGACTAAAGTTAAAGTCTCCTAGAATTACTACATTATCGTGCCTCGTGGCCCTAACAATTTCCTCCCATAGTAGTCTCCCCTGGTCTCTATCTAAGTTTGGGGGACGGTATATCACACCTAAAATTAATTTTTCATGCCCCTCTGAAAATTCTATCCAAACAGACTCTGTATGTGTTACTTCAGACTTAATACCCGTTTTTATGCAACAGTTCAAGCGATCTCGGACATACAGTGCCACCCCACCCCCCTTTCCGACACTTCTATCTACTTGGAACAATTTAAAACCCTGAATGTGACATTCCACAGGCATGTCCCGACTTTTTGAATTAAACCACGTCTCAGTAATGGCAAATACATCTATGTTACCTGCACTAGCAACTAGTCTCAACTCGTCCATCTTATTCCTAGCACTGCGACTATTTGTGTAATATATATTTAAACACCCTCCTCTCTTTTTACCCTTCCTGCTCCTTTCTGTTATTCCACTAAACCTATTACTGTCCTTGTCAATTAGTGCCACTGGCTTTCCAATATCCACCTCATTTTGCCTATTACTAGTTCTCCTAGTACTCATATTACTACCCTGCGACTTCACTGTTTTCCCGCCAAAACCCATACCACTAACTATTCCTAGTTTAAAGACCTAACAGCTCCCTCTACTGCGTTGGCCAGTGCTCCCACCCCACACCTAGATAAGTGAACCCCATCCCTGGCATACATGTCATTTCTGCCATAGAAGAGGTCCCAGTTGTCAATGAATGTTACCGCATTTTCCTTACAGTATTTGTCCAGCCAGCAATTGACACCAATTGCTCTGGACAACCATTCATTTCCAACTCCTCTCCTTGGCAAAATGCCACATATGACAGGTTTCCCACCCTTCCTCCTAATTTTCTCTTGCTGACCTATACCTGCTAATCAGGTCCTCACTCCTACGTCTGCCAACATCGTTGCCTCCAGCACTGAGACAGATAATAGGATTGCTCCCATTACCTCTCATGATGTCATCCAGACGGCTAACAATATCCTTCATCCCAGCACCAGGAAAACACACTCTCTGCCTCCTAATCCTGTCCTTCAAGCAGAATGCCCTATCCATGTACCTAATCTGGCTATCACCAACAACAACAATGTTTTTACCTTCCTTGGCGTCGTCCATCGTGATGCTCCCAGTAGTCGACTCACATTCGTCTGGTGACATTACACCACTTGTGGAATTCGTCAAGACGTTCTCGATGGTCTTCGTTGGGGTTTCTAGGGATGTCTCACTCACGTCTGCCAATGCTTCCTTGGTGCTCGTTGTGGCATTCCCAGTAGAACACTCACATTCGCCAGGTAGCATCGAGAATGGGTTGGAAGTTTCCACGGTAGTCTTCTGGTTTCTCGTTGTTTCTGCCTCTCCAACCGTTTTCTTGATCCTCAGCTTGGTTCCATGTTGCCCGGCCACTGACCAAGCTCCCCTCTTAACCTGGGGACTCACAACAGGAGGATTACTACGAATCCTCTTGTTCTCCTCCGTTAATCGCCGTATCTCCAGCTTAGCAACTCTGAGCTCTTCTCTCAGCTGCTGGTAAAGTTGCTCAAGAGAGGGCATCCTGGTTCAAATTCACAGAGAGCACACAAACAGGTCTTCACAGAGCTAAGTACACGTCACCACAACATACTGTCTCTCATTCCTCCGCGCTCATACCTCCACCATCCCTCTGAAACCAGTTTCCGGCTCAACCTCCCGTTTAGTTATGGCACCACCGCTTGATAACGAGACGGAAAAAACCGGTTCCTGACCAGTCTCCCTATTAGTGTTGGCACCGGTAATGAGTTAAAAATAACACACGCCAATTATAACAAGTTAAAAATAAGATTATTATTATAATTATTATTATTATTATTATTGTCAACAAAAATTCCGTTCTGAAAGATATTTGAAGGTATTATGGGTATTTTGTGGTTGTTGAAATGGGAAATGCTATTAGGTTTTTCACATTGGTTCTAGTCTATGATATATTAACATACTCACCCTCAGTTAACGGGGAACTTAGCCACAACGCGTGTAAATATATATGTACTGACAATCTTTATATATAGATAGGTTTAATAAAGATTAGAATTTCATTTTTAAATCATTTAATGTTTAAGGAATTGTATCAACAACGACCACTTGACAATATTGTTACCTTTAGTTTATTTTTGTCTAGATAAACATGAGTTCTTCACGAAGAGTCTGCTTAAACAATCCCAATGCATTTTGCTACATTTCTGGCGAATACTCTTTGCAAAAACATAAAAAAATTATTACAGATTTTGTAACACAAGCTTGTCTTGTATTTTGGAGTGTCACTTGGAGAACAAGGCAAGTCTTGGGCTCCTCATATGGTTTGTAAAACCTGTATAGAATGCTTACCACAGTGGGAAAATAGGCAGAGGAAAAGTTTAACCTTGGGTGTACCTATGGTGGGGAGAGAAACGAAAACCCACCACGACGATTGTTATTGCTGTATGATGAATGTGAAAGATCTGAATCGATACAAGAAAGTCAAGTGGGAGTCAGGAAGAATTACTGTGCCACACAGAGAAGACGTTACCATACCAGTGTTTACAACACTACCTGACCTTCCCTTGTTACATGTTGAAGGAACTCGGGGTTTAGGATGTAACAGGTGATAGCAGAGAAAGTGAATATGAAGTAAGCAGTTCTCCCAAGAACAACTCAGTGACCTGATACGTGACCTCAGTCTGTCAAAACAAGCATCTGAACTTTTACCATCCAGATTAAAAGAAAAGAACTGTTCACAACAAGAAGTCAAAATAACAGGTTATCTGACAAGAGAGGTTAAACTCGTTCCTTACTTCAGCCAAGATAAAGAACTTGTATAAAGCAATAACATCACTAGACTTCTTCTTCGAATGGAACTTGAATATCGAGATTTATATACAGCTCCATTAGAAGCTTGAGATGTGTCTTATTGCACAATGGTAACCAATATGTATCTCTCCCAGTTGTTCACTCAACAAAACTGTGTTGATAACCATCATAGAAGAAAATCGTACAACGTTTTCATACATAGTAATTACTGGTATCTGGATGATCTTACTAAGTTAATCTAATATTATATAGAATGAAGTGCTAGTATTTATTACATGATTTGACTTTCGCATAATCCAAAAAAATAATTTCAATGTGATTTGTAAGTTAGTCCTGCTTGATCAATATATTTTTCATATCTTTAATTTTTTTTCAACGGGATACCAAATTTATTAAAAACTAGAGCCAGTCAAGCAAGACGGATGACACACTGGGAATTAGCACCACAAATTTACCCTAAAATCGGTGTAATAACACTGGCCAGACTGAGAGAGTTCAGGATGATTCCGTAAAACAAGAAGCAGAACACGAGGTATTCAATTCTAAGAAGACAATACCTCAGAGAAGGTGAAGAAGTCAGGACCCAGAGTCTGGAAGACAGGCTGGAACGTCCTCACCTCCCCCCCCCCCCCGTTCTTCCCCCTCGTCACGTGAGGGTGAAACGGAAGCTTGGTAAATGTTTTCCACTCTGGCAGGCTTGTACGCAAGATGACAAGTAAATATTATATTCTGCTACTTACACTTATATTTACCTTCCTGTGTGTATGTCAGTGGCAGACAGATAACAGACAGGTAGCAGACAGGTAAGAGACTGATAACAGGCAACAGACAGGCAAGAGACAGGTAGCAGACACGTAAGAGATAGTAAACAGGCAACAGACAGGTAGCAGACAGGTAAGAGATAGTAAACAGGCAACAGACAGGTAGCAGACAGGTAAGAAACAGATAACATATAAATATTAAATAGGTAACAGAGGTAACAGTCATAGAACAAATAGGTAACATACAGTAACGCACAGAAAGCAATCAGAAAAGCCTACTGAAACAGTAAGATCTGTTGTGTAACAGTTGTATCACACAAACAACGGTAACAGGAGCTGCTGTGAGTGTTATCTGTTGTCCCAGGATGCCGTAAACTTCCAACAGGTGCCACACACAACGGAAGACAAACGGTACCGGCTAGTAATTAACGGAAGCTTGTATTTAAGACTATTATTGTGTTCCAAGATGTTGTTGGTGGTGGTGTGACGTCTCAGGTGGTGGTGGTAATGGTGGAGATGGTGGTGGTAGTGGTGGTGGTGGTGGTGGTGGTGGAGATGGTGGAGATGGTGGTGGTGGTGGAGATAGTGGTGGTGGTGGTGGTGGTGGTGGAGATGGTGGTGGTGGTGGTGGTGTGACGTCTCAGGTGGTGGTGGTGGTGGTAATGGTGGAGATGGTGGTGGTAGTGGTGGAGATGGTGGTGGTGGTGGTGGAGATGGTGGTGGTGGTGGTGGTGGAGATGGTGGTGGTGGTGGTGGTGGAGATGGTGGTGGTGGTGGTGGTGCTGGTGGAGATGGTGGTGGTGGTGGTGGTAGTGGTGGAGATGGTGGTGGTGGTGGAGATGGTGGTGGTGGTGGAGATGGTGGTGGTGGTGGTGGTGGTGGTGGAGATGGTGGTGGTGGTGGAGATGGTGGTGGTGGTGGTGGTGGTGGTGGTGGTGGTGGAGATGGTGGTGGTGGTGGTGGTGGTGGTGGTGGTGGTGTTGGTGGTGGAGATGGTGGTGGTGGTGGTGGTGGTGGTGGAGATGGTGGAAATGGTGGAGATGGTGGAGATGGTGGTGGTGATGGAGATGGTGGTGGTGGTGGTGAGGATGGTGGAGATGGTGGTGGAGATGGTGGTGGCGGTGGAGATGGCGGAGATGGTGGTGGTGGTGGAGATGGTGGTGGTGGTGGTGGTGGTGGTGGTGGTGGTGGAGATGGTGGTGGTGGTGGTGGTGGTGGTGGTGGTGGAGATGGTGGTGCTGGTGGAGATGGTGGTGGTGGTGGTGGTGGTGGTGGTGGTGGAGATGGTGGTGGTGGTGGAGATGGTGGTGGTGGTGGTGGTGGAGATGGTGGTGGTGGTGGAGATGGTGGTGGTGGTGGAGATGGTGGTGGTGGTAGTGGTGATGGTGGTGGTGGTGGTGGTGGAGATTGTGGTGGTGGTGGTGGTGGAGATTGTGGTGGTGGTGGAGATTGTGGTGGTGGTGGTGGAGATTGTGGTGGTGGTGGTGGTGGAGATTGTGGTGGTGGTGGTGGAGATTGTGGTGGTGGTGGTGTCGGTGGTGGTGGAGATGGTGGTGGTGGTAGTGGTGGTGGAGATGGTGGTGGTGGTGGAGATGGTGGTGGTGGTGGAGATTGTGGTGGTGGTGGTGGTGGTGGTGGTGGTGGTGGTGGTGGTGGAGATTGTGGTGGTGGTGGTGGTGGTGGTGGTGGTGGTGGAGATTGTGGTGGTGGTGGGGGTGGTGATGGTGGTGGTGATGGTGGTGGTGGTGGAGATTGTGGTGGTGATAGGGTGGTGGTGGTGGTGGTGGTGGTGGTGGTGGTGGTGGAGATTGTGGTGGAGATTGTGGTGGTGGTGGTGGTGGTGGTGGTGGTGGTGGAGATTGTGGTGGTGGTGGTGGTGGTGGTGGAGATTGTGGTGGAGATTGTGGTGGTGGTGGTGGTGGTATTGCATCCTAGTTCTGCAACGTCACCCTCATTGCAATTTCTAGGCCGTCAACACTATCCCCTCCCTTCCCCCCCTTTCCTCCCCTCCCTCCTTCCATTCCCCCCTTTCCTCCCCTCCCTCCCTCCCTTCCCCCCCCTTTCCTCCCCTCCCTCCCTCCCTCCCTTCCCCCCCTTTCCTCCCCTCCCTCCCTCCCTCCCTTCCCCCCTTTCCTCCCCTCCCTCCCTCCCTTCCCCCCCTTTCCTCCCCTCCCTCCCTCCCTTCCCCCCCCTTTCCTCCCCTCCCTCTCTCCAGTCTCTACCTTCCCCCCCACAACGCGGTACGAAACATCGTTTGGTGGTCCATCCTGGAGGGCAGCGATCGAAACGTGGGCGTGCATGCTGAGAATGTTGCTGAGATGACAGCGTTCCTTCCCTCAAGACTTGATGACGCTCCACACAGGGAGGGGGGGCGAAACGTCGTCCGGTGAGCCTGTTGGGTAACCGCTGGTTGGCTTTTCTTGGCCTCAGAAAAAAAGCCAGAAGTAAGACTATCTTGAGTCAGACTTTTAAACATTATCTCGAGTCAGACTTTAAACATTATCTCGAGTCAGACTTTTAAATATTATCTCGAGTCAGACTTTTAAACATTATCTCGAGTCAGACTTTAAACATTATCTCGAGTCAGACTTTAAACATTATCTCGAGTCAGACTTTAAAACATTATCTCGAGTCAGACTTTAAAACATTATCTCGAGTCAGACTTTAAAACATTATCTCGAGTCAGACTTTAAACATTATCTCGAGTCAGACTTTTAAACATTATCTTGAGTCAGACTTTTAAATATTATCTCGAGTCAGACTTTTAAACATTATCTCGAGTCAGATTTTAAACATTATCTCGAGTCAGACTTTTAAATATTATCTCGAGTCAGACTTTTAAACATTATCTCGAGTCAGACTTTTAAATATTATCTCGAGTCAGACTTTTAAACATTATCTCGAGTCAGACTTTTAAACATTATCTCGAGTCAGACTTTTAAATATTATCTCGAGTCAGACTTTTAAACATTATCTCGAGTCAGACTTTTAAACATTATCTCGAGTCAGACTTTTAAATATTATCTCGAGTCAGACTTTTAAACATTATCTCGAGTCAGACTTTTAAACATTATCTCGAGTCAGACTTTTAAACATTATTTCGAGTCAGACTTTTAAATATTATCTCGAGTCAGACTTTTAAACATTATCTCGAGTCAGACTTTTAAACATTATCTCGAGTCAGACTTTTAAATATTATCTCGAGTCAGACTTTTAAACATTATCTCGAGTCAGACTTTTAAACATTATCTCGAGTCAGACTTTTAAATATTATCTCGAGTCAGACTTTTAAACATTATCTCGAGTCAGACTTTTAAACATTATCTCGAGTCAGACTTTTAAATATTATCTCGAGTCAGACTTTTAAACATTATCTCGAGTCAGACTTTTAAACATTATCTCGAGTCAGACTTTTAAACATTATCTCGAGTCAGACTTTTAAATATTATCTCGAGTCAGACTTTTAAACATTATCTCGAGTCAGACTTTTAAACATTATCTCGAGTCAGACTTTTAAACATTATCTCGAGTCAGACTTTTAAATATTATCTCGAGTCAGACTTTTAAACATTATCTCGAGTCAGACTTTTAAACATTATCTCGAGTCAGACTTTTAAACATTATCTCGAGTCAGACTTTTAAATATTATCTCGAGTCAGACTTTTAAACATTATCTCGAGTCAGATTTTAAACATTATCTCGAGTCAGACTTTTAAACATTATCTCGAGTCAGACTTTTAAACATTATCTCGAGTCAGACTTTTAAACATTATCTCGAGTCAGACTTTAAATATTATCTCGAGTCAGACTTTTAAACATTATCTCGAGTCAGACTTTTAAACATTATCTCGAGTCAGACTTTAAACATTATCTCGAGTCAGACTTTAAATATTATCTCGAGTCAGACTTTTAAACATTATCTCGAGTCAGACTTTAAACATTATCTCGAGTCAGACTTTTAAACATCTCGAGTAAGACTTTAAGCATTATTTCGAGTCAGACTTTCAAACATTATCTCGAGTAAGACTTTAAGCATTATTTCGAGTCAGACTTTTAAACATTATCTCGAGTCAGACTTTAAACATTATCTCGAGTCAGACTTTTAAACATTATCTCGAGTCAGACTTTAAACATTATCTCGAGTCAGACTTTAAACATTATCTCGAGTCAGACTTTTAAACATTATCTCGAGTCAGACTTTTAAACATTATCTCGAGTCAGACTTTTAAATATTATCTCGAGTCAGACTTTTAAACATTATCTCGAGTCAGACTTGAAAACATTATCTCGAGTCAGACTTTTAAACATTATCTCGAGTCAGACTTTTAAACATTATCTCGAGTCAGACTTTTAAACATTATCTCGAGTCAGACTTTTAAACATTATCTCGAGTCAGACTTTTAAACATTATCTCGAGTCAGACTTTTAAACATTATCTCGAGTCAGACTTTTAAACATTATCTCGAGTCAGACTTTTAAACATTATCTCGAGTCAGACTTGAAAACATTATCTCGAGTCAGGCTTTTAAACATTATCTCGAGTCAGACTTTAAGCATTATTTCGAGTCAGACTTTTAAACATCTCGAGTCAGACTTTAAGCATTATCTCGAGTCAGACTTTAAGCATTATCTCGAGTCAGACTTTTAAACATTATCTCGAGTCAGACTTTTAAACATTATTTAGAGTCAGACTTTAAACACTTCTTTAGTCAGCGATTTAAAACGTCTTAGCGTACATCCCCTCCATTCTCACTTCTTCCCCTCCTCCTCCTCTTCTACCCCCTCCCCTAGTCCCCCTTCCCCTCCCCCTCAACCCCAGTACTATGGAAGGGTCTCAGGACTTAACTGACCACCCAGACGCCTCTGTCCAGTGAAGAAAACGTACAGTCATCCTTTATAGCAAGTACAGTCACTGGCCACTCCACCACTGACTGACTGAAGGGCAGGTTAGGAAGGGAGGGTTGAATAAAGAGGGAAGGTTAGGAAGGGAGGGTTGAATAAAGAGGGAAGGTTAGAAAGGGAGGGTTGAATAAAGAGGGAAGGTTAGAAAGGGAGGGTTGAATAAAGAGGGAAGGTTAGAAAGGGAGGGTTGAATAAAGAGGGGAGGTTAGAAAGGGAGGGTTGAATAAAGAGGGAAGGTTAGAAAGGGAGGGTTGAATAAAGAGGGAAGGTTAGAAAGGGAGGGTTGAATAAAGAGGGAAGGTTAGAAAGGGAGGGTTGAATAAAGAGGGGAGGTTAGAAAGGGAGGGTTGAATAAAGAGGGAAGGTTAGAAAGGGAGGGTTGAATAAAGAGGGAAGGTTAGGAAGGGAGGGTTGAATAAAGAGGGAAGGTTAGAAAGGGAGGGTTGAATAAAGAGGGAAGGTTAGAAAGGGAGGGTTGAATAAAGAGGGAAGGTTAGAAAGGGAGGGTTGAATAAAGAGGGAGGTTAGAAAGGGAGGGTTGAATAAAGAGGGAAGGTTAGAAAGGGAGGGTTGAATAAAGAGGGAAGGTTAGAAAGGGAGGGTTGAATAAAGAGGGAAGGTTAGAAAGGGAGGGTTGAATAAAGAGGGGAGGGTAGAAAGGGAGGGTTGAATAAAGAGGGAAGGTTAGAAAGGGAGGGTTGAATAAAGAGGGAAGGTTAGAGAGGGAGGGTTGAATAAAGAGGGAAGGTTAGAAAGGGAGGGTTGAATAAAGAGGGGAGGTTAGAAAGGGAGGGTTGAATAAAGAGAGAAGGTTAGAAAGGGAGGAGTGAATAAAGAGGGAAGGTTAGAAAGGGAGGGTTGAATAAAGAGGGAAGGTTAGAAAGGGAGGGTTGAATAAAGAGGGAAGGTTAGAAAGGGAGGGTTGAATAAAGAGGGAAGGTTAGAAAGGGAGGGTTGAATAAAGAGGGGAGGTTAGAAAGGGAGGGTTGAATAAAGAGAGAAGGTTAGAAAGGGAGGAGTGAATAAAGAGGGAAGGTTAGAAAGGGAGGGTTGAATAAAGAGGGAAGGTTAGAAAGGGAGGGTTGAATAAAGAGGGAAGGTTAGAAAGGGAGGGTTGAATAAAGAATGAAGGTTAGAGAGGGAGGGTTGAATAAAGAGGGAAGGTTAGAAAGGGAGGGTTGAATAAAGAGGGGAGGTTAGAAAGGGAGGGTTGAATAAAGAGAGAAGGTTAGAAAGGGAGGGTTGAATAAAGAGGGAAGGTTAGAAAGGGAGGGTTGAATAAAGAGGGGAGGTTAGAAAGGGAGGGTTGAATAAAGAGAGAAGGTTAGAAAGGGAGGAGTGAATAAAGAGGGAAGGTTAGAAAGGGAGGGTTGAATAAAGAGGGAAGGTTAGAAAGGGAGGGTTGAATAAAGAGGGAAGGTTAGAAAGGGAGGGTTGAATAAAGAGGGAAGGTTAGAAAGGGAGGGTTGAATAAAGAGGGAAGGTTAGAAAGGGAGGGTTGAATAAAGAGGGAAGGTTAGAAAGGGAGGGTTGAATAAAGAGGGAAGGTTAGAAAGGGAGGGTTGAATAAAGAGGGGAGGTTAGAAAGGTAGGGTTGAATAAAGAGGGAAGGTTAGAAAGGGAGGGTTGAATAAAGAGGGAAGGTTAGAAAGGGAGGGTTGAATAAAGAGGGAAGGTTAGAAAGGGAGGGTTGAATAAAGAGGGGAGGTTAGAAAGGGAGGGTTGAATAAAGAGAGAAGGTTAGAAAGGGAGGAGTGAATAAAGAGGGAAGGTTAGAAAGGGAGGGTTGAATAAAGAGGGAAGGTTAGAAAGGGAGGGTTGAATAAAGAGGGAAGGTTAGAAAGGGAGGGTTGAATAAAGAGGGAAGGTTAGAAAGGGAGGGTTGAATAAAGAGGGGAGGTTAGAAAGGGAGGGTTGAATAAAGAGAGAAGGTTAGAAAGGGAGGAGTGAATAAAGAGGGAAGGTTAGAAAGGGAGGGTTGAATAAAGAGGGAAGGTTAGAAAGGGAGGGTTGAATAAAGAGGGAAGGTTAGAAAGGGAGGGTTGAATAAAGAGGGAAGGTTGAATAAAGAGGGGAGGTTAGAAAGGTAGGGTTGAATAAAGAGGGAAGGTTAGAAAGGGAGGGTTGAATAAAGAGGGAAGGTTAGAAAGGGAGGGTTGAATAAAGAGGGAAGGTTAGAAAGGGAGGGTTGAATAAAGAGGGAAGGTTAGAAAGGGAGGGTTGAATAAAGAGGGAAGGTTAGAAAGGGAGGGTTGAATAAAGAGGGGAGGTTAGAAAGGTAGGGTTGAATAAAGAGGGAAGGTTAGAAGGGGAGGGTTGAATAAAGAGGGAAGGATAGAAAAGGAGGGTTGAATAAAGAGGGAAGGTTAGAAAGGGAGGGTTGAATAAAGAGGGAAGGTTAGAAAGGGAGGGTTGAATAAAGAGGGAAGGTTAGAAAGGGAGGGTTGAATAAAGAGGGAAGGTTAGAAAGGGAGGGTTGAATAAAGAGGGGAGGTTAGAAAGGGAGGGTTGAATAAAGAGAGAAGGTTAGAAAGGGAGGAGTGAATAAAGAGGGAAGGTTAGAAAGGGAGGGTTGAATAAAGAGGGAAGGTTAGAAAGGGAGGGTTGAATAAAGAGGGAAGGTTAGAAAGGGAGGGTTGAATAAAGAGGGAAGGTTAGAAAGGGAGGGTTGAATAAAGAGGGGAGGTTAGAAAGGGAGGGTTGAATAAAGAGAGAAGGTTAGAAAGGGAGGAGTGAATAAAGAGGGAAGGTTAGAAAGGGAGGGTTGAATAAAGAGGGAAGGTTAGAAAGGGAGGGTTGAATAAAGAGGGAAGGTTAGAAAGGGAGGGTTGAATAAAGAGGGAAGGTTGAATAAAGAGGGGAGGTTAGAAAGGTAGGGTTGAATAAAGAGGGAAGGTTAGAAAGGGAGGGTTGAATAAAGAGGGAAGGTTAGAAAGGGAGGGTTGAATAAAGAGGGAAGGTTAGAAAGGGAGGGTTGAATAAAGAGGGAAGGTTAGAAAGGGAGGGTTGAATAAAGAGGGAAGGTTAGAAAGGGAGGGTTGAATAAAGAGGGGAGGTTAGAAAGGTAGGGTTGAATAAAGAGGGAAGGTTAGAAGGGGAGGGTTGAATAAAGAGGGAAGGATAGAAAAGGAGGGTTGAATAAAGAGGGAAGGTTAGAAAGGGAGGGTTGAATAAAGAGGGAAGGTTAGAAAAGGAGAGTTGAATAAAGAGGGAAGGTTAGAAAAGGAGAGTTGAATAAAGAGGGAAGGTTAGAAAATGAGAGTTGAATAAAGAGGGAAGGTTAGAAAAGGAGAGTTGAATAAAGAGGGAAGGTTAGAAAAGGAGGGTTGAATAAAGAGGGAAGGTTAGAAAAGGAGGGTTGAATAAAGAGGGAAGGTTAGAAAAGGAGGGTTGAATAAAGAGGGAAGGTTAGAAAAGGAGAGTTGAATAAAGAGGGAAGGTTAGAAAAGGAGAGTTGAATAAAGAGGGGAGGTTAGAAAAGGAGGGTTGAATAAAGAGGGAAGGTTAGAAAAGGAGGGTTGAATAAAGAGGGAAGGTTAGAAAAGGAGAGTTGAATAAAGAGGGAAGGTTAGAAAAGGAGGGTTGAATAAAGAGGGAAGCTTAGAAAAGGAGGGTTGAATAAAGAGGGAAGGTTAGAAAAGGAGAGTTGAATAAAGAGGGAAGGTTAGAAAAG
>NC_091337.1:9630620-9635620 GCF_038502225.1 Cherax quadricarinatus | reverse complement strand
ACCACTCAGACACCACCACTCAGACACCACCACTCAGACACCACCACTCAGACACCACCACTCAGACACCACCACTCAGACACCATCACTCAGACATCACCACTCAGACACCACCACTCAGACACCACCACTCAGACACCACCACTCAGACACCACCACTCAGACACCACCACTCAGACACCACCACTCAGACACCACCACTCAGACACCATCACTCAGACACCATCACTCAGACACCACCACTCAGACACCACCACTCAGACACCATCACTCAGACACCATCACTCAGACACCACCACTCAGACACCACCACTCAGACACCATCAGTCAGACACCATCACTCAGACACCACCACTCAGACACCACCACTCAGACACCATCACTCAGACACCACCACTCAGACACCACCACTCAGACACCATCACTCAGACACCACCACTCAGACACCATCACTCAGACACCATCACTCAGACACCATCACTCAGACACCATCACTCAGACACCACCACTCAGACACCACCACTCAGACACCATCACTCAGACACCACCACTCAGACACCACCACTCAGACACCATCACTCAGACACCATCACTCAGACACCATCACTCAGACACCACCACTCAGACACCACCACTCAGACACCACCACTCAGACACCACCACTCAGACACCACCACTCAGACACCACCACTCAGACACCATCACTCAGACACCACCACTCAGACACCACCACTCAGACACCACCACTCAGACACCACCACTCAGACACCACCACTCAGACACCATCACTCAGACACCACCACTCAGACACCACCACTCAGACACCATCACTCAGACACCACCACTCAGACACCACCACTCAGACACCATCACTCAGACACCACCACTCAGACACCATCACTCAGACACCATCACTCAGACACCATCACTCAGACACCATCACTCAGACACCACCACTCAGACACCACCACTCAGACACCATCACTCAGACACCACCACTCAGACACCACCACTCAGACACCACCACTCAGACACCACCACTCAGACACCACCACTCAGACACCACCACTCAGACACCACCACTCAGACACCACCACTCAGACACCACCACTCAGACACCATCACTCAGACACCATCACTCAGACACCACCACTCAGACACCACCACTCAGACACCATCACTCAGACACCACCACTCAGACACCACCACTCAGACACCATCAGACACCATCACTCAGACACCACCACTCAGACACCACCACTCAGACACCACCACTCAGACACCACCACTCAGACACCATCACTCAGACACCACCACTCAGACACCACCACTCAGACACCATCAGTCAGACACCATCACTCAGACACCACCACTCAGACACCACCACGCAGACACCTCAGTCAGACACCATCAGTCAGACACCATCAGTCAGACACCATCACTCAGACACCACCACTCAGACACCACCACTCAGACACCACCACTCAGACACCACCACTCAGACACCACCACTCAGACACCACCACTCAGACACCACCACTCAGACACCACCACTCAGACACCACCACTCAGACACCACCACTCAGACACCACCACTCAGACACCACCACTCAGACACCACCACTCAGACACCATCACTCAGACACCATCACTCAGACACCACCACTCAGACACCACCACTCAGACACCACCACTCAGACACCATCAGTCAGACACCATCACTCAGACACCACCACTCAGACACTACCACTCAGACACCATCAGTCAGACACCATCACTCAGACACCACCACTCAAACACCACCACTCAAACACCATCACTCAGACACCATCACTCAGACACCATAAATCAGACACCATCACTCAGACACCACCACTCAGACACCACCACTCAGACACCACCACTCAGACACCATCACTCAGACACCATCATTCAGACACCACCGCTGAGACACCATCACTCAGACACCATCACTCAGACACCATCACTCAGACACCACCACTCAGACACCATCACTCACAATACCACCACTCAGACACCATCACTCAAGACACCACCACTCAGACACCATCACTCACAACACCACCACTCAGACACCACCAGTCAGACACCACCATTCAGACACCACCAGTCAGACACCACCACTCAAGACACCATCACTCAGACATCAACACCACCACACTTAGACATCAACACCACCACACTCAGGCATCAACAACCAGCCACACTCAGACATCAACAACCAGCCACATTCAGACACAACACCACCACACTCAGACATCAACAAATAGCCACACTTAGACATCAACACCACCACACTCAGACATCAACAACCAGTCACACTCAGATATCAACACCACCACACTCAGATATCAACATCACCACACTCAGACATCAACAACCAGCCACACTCAGACATCAACACCAGCACACTCAGACATCAACACCACCACTCTCAGACATCAACACCACCGTACTCAGACATCACCACCACACTCAGACATCAACAACTAGCCACACTCAAACATCAACAACCAGCCACACAGACATCAACACCACCACACTCAGACATCAACACCACCACACTCAGACATCAACACCACCACACTCAGACATCAACACCGCCACACTCAGACATCAACAACCAGCCACACTCAGACACCAACAACCAGCCACACTCAGACATCAACACCACCGCACTCAGACATCAACACCATCACACTCAGACATCAACACCACCACACTCAGACATCAACAACGAGCCACACTCAGACATCAACAACCAGCCACACTCAGACATCAACAACCAGCCACTCATACATCAACACCACCACACTCAGACATCAACACCGCCACACTCAGACATCAACAACCAGCCACACTCAGACACCAACAACCAGCCACACTCAGACATCAACACCACCGCACTCAGACATCAACACCATCACACTCAGACATCAACACCACCACACTCAGACATCAACAACCAGCCACACTCAGACATCAACAACCAGCCACTCATACATCAACACCACCACACTCAGACATCAACAACCAGCCACACTCAAACAACAACCAGCCACACTCAGACAACAATCAGCCACACTCAGACAGTAACAACCAGCCACACTCAGACATCAACAACCAGCCACACTCAGACAACAACCAGCCACACTCAGACAGTAACAACCAGCCACACTCAGACAACAACCAGCCACACTCAGACAGTAACAACCAGCCACACTCAGACATCAACAACCAGCCACACTCAGACAGTAACAACCAGCCACACTCAAACATCAACAACCAGCCACACTCAGACAGTAACAACCAGCCACACTCAGTAACAACCAGCCACACTCAAACATCAACAACCAGCCACACTCAGACAGTAACAACCAGCCACACTCAAACATCAACAACCAGCCACACTCAGACAGTAACAACCAGCCACACTCAAACATCAACAACCAGCCACACTCAGACAGTAACAACCAGCCACACTCAGACAGTAACAACCAGCCACACTCAAACATCAACAACCAGCCACACTCAGACAGTAACAACCAGCCACACTCAGACATCAACAACCAGCCACACTCAGACATCAACAACCAGCCACACTCAATGGCTCACTAACAATCCATCAACTGACGTACAGAAAACTTATAACAAGTACTGAAATTAGATGAATGAACTGACCTAAATTAGTGAATTTGCATCTTGTGAGGCAAGTTGTTAACACCTGGACGATATTAACAAGTTAAAATAACTCAATCTTAGATGATCTTAAAAAGTTAGCTAAGACAATAACCCCACAAGGGTACCCTGGTACCGTTGAAGGTACCATTGTAGCATGGTGTCAAGATGCTAGGTACCTAGACAAGTAGGTATTTAGGTGAGCAGGTACCGAGAGAGACAAGTATCGAGGTGGGCAGGTACCGCTACCTGCCAGGACCAGTCAACACACACACACCTCCTCCTCTTTGTCTTCCTCTCACACACTCACTCGTCAACAATCAACATTCCCCACACTTCTACACCAACAAATATGCCTGATCAACCAGGCTGCCGGTAAGAAATCCACTGGCACCACCACAGCCCGGCAGATCAGGAAGTTGTTTGAGGAACCTATCAACTCCTGTCTCGAAGACAGCCAGGGATCTGATGGGTAATGACCCTTATGTATGATGGGTGTTGGAGAGTCTTGGTCCCCTGACACTTGTTGAGTGTACTCACGGCACCCCTGCTTTACACTAGGGGGTGCTCTGCACTGTCTACCAAGACGCTACGATCTAAACTATGTTCGTTTGAACTTTTGACCATTTAAGTGCTTGCTTGCCACACCCAGTGAACGCAGCGGGTCCTTACCACTACTGCCACACCCAGTGAACGCAGCGGGTCCTTACCACTACTGCCACACCCAGTGAACGCAGCGGGTCCTTACCACTACTGCCACACCCAGTGAACGCAGCGGGTCCTTACCACTACTGCCACACCCAGTGAACGCAGCGGGTCCTTACCACTACTGCCACACCCAGTGAACGCAGCGGGTCCTTACCACTACTGCCACACCCAGTGAACGCAGCGGGTCCTTACCACTACTGCCACACCCAGTGAACGCAGCGGGTCCTTACCACTACTGCCACACCCAGTGAACGCAGCGGCTCCTTACCACTACTGCCACACCCAGTGAACGCAGCGGGTCCTTACCACTACTGCCACACCCAGTGAACGCAGCGGCTCCTTACCACTACTGCCACACCCAGTGAACGCAGCGGGTCCTTACCACTACTGCCACACCCAGTGAACGCAGCGGCTCCTTACCACTACTGCCACACCCAGTGAACGCAGCGGGTCCTTACCACTACTGCCACACCCAGTGAACGTAGCGGGTCCTTACCACTACTGCCACACCCAGTGAACGTAGCGGGTCCTTACCACTACTGCCACACCCAGTGAACGCAGCGGGTCCTTACCACTACTGCCACACCCAGTGA
>NC_091337.1:9585620-9628120 GCF_038502225.1 Cherax quadricarinatus | reverse complement strand
CTGCTGTTGTTGTTGTTGTTGTTACTGTTGTTGCTGTTACTGCTGCTGTTGTTGTTGTTGTTGTTACTGTTGTTGCTGTTACTTCTGCTGTATGTTGTTGTGGTGTGAGGCTAATGTATGTGTTGTTGTTGCTGCTACTGCTGTTGTTGTTGTTGCTGTTGTTGTTGTTGCTGTTGTTGTTACTGTTGTTGCTGTTACTTCTGCTGTTGTTGTTGTTGCTGCTACTGCTGCTATATGTTGTTGTTACTGCTCTTACTGCTGCTGCTGTTGTTGTTGCTGTTACTGCTGTTGCTGCTGCTGTTGTTGCTGTTACTGCTGTTGCTGCTGCTGTTGTTGCTGTTACTGCTGTTGCTGCTGCTGTTACTGTTGCTGTTACTGCTGTTGTTACTACTGTTGCTGCTGTTACTGCTGCTGTTGTTACTACTGTTGCTGCTGTTACTGCTGCTGTTGTTACTACTGTTGCTGTTATTGCTGCTTCTGCTGCTGTTGTTCTTGTTTTTGCTGCTGCTGTTGTTGCTGCTTCTGTTGTTGTTGCTGATGTTGTTGCTACTGTTGCTTCCGCTGCTGCTGTTCCTAATGGAGAGAGAGAGAGAGAGAGAGAGAGAGAGAGAGATAGAGAGAGAGAGATAGAGAGAGAGAGAGAGAGAGAGAGAGAGAGAGAGAGAGAGAGAGAGATAGATAGAGAGAGAGAGAGAGAGAGAGATAGATAGAGAGAGAGAGAGAGAGAGAGAGAGAGAGAGAGAGATAGAGAGAGAGAGAGAGAGAGAGAGAAAGAGCCCTGGGCTGGTAGAGTGGCACTGTGCCAGAGAAAGTTTGGATGACAGTCAGTATTATCTTTAATAGGCACCGTAACCCGAGGGGAAAAGATAGAGGCAGCTGTACTCTGACCTGAAGCTCACTGAACCTTGTGTCACCTCTCCTCAGAGGTCATTTTACCACAGCTGGACGCTGGGGGGTAACACCGAGCCTTGTGTCGCTTCTCGTTAGAGGTCACTTTACCATAGCTGATTATATAGGTATTTAAGTAGATAACAGCTCGGGGTGAAACTTCCAGGTTAGTACTGCCTTACTCTCTCTCTCTCTCTCTCTCTCTCTCTCTCTCTCTCTCTCTCTCTCTCTCTCATTACCACCACCACTAACACTACCACCACTAACACTACCACCATCACCTCTACCAATAAGTAGGTACCAGGGTGTTAGGCTGTTGTGGGTGGCATCCTGCATTATCCTGGCTTATTACCTGGGTCATCCTGGCTTATTACCTGGGTTATCCTGGCTTATTAACTCGCCGAGCTGATAACGTTAAGAAATCTTTTAATATGTGTGTGTGTGGGGGGGCTGGCCAAGTTCTGTCTAATATGGCAGTGACCAGACACTGCAGGATCAGTGATCTGCTAACCTTATACAGTGATGACTCCCCTCTCTCTCTCTCTCTCTCTCTCTCTCTCTCTCTCTCTCTCTCTCTCTCTCTCTCTCTCTCTCTCTCTCTCTCTCTCCTTCCCTCCCTTCTTCCTCTTATCCCTTCCTCCCTCTCTCCTGCCTCGACTTGTCGCCCTCCCTCCTTCCCTCCCTTTCTCCCTCATTCCCTTCCTCCCTCCCTCTTCGACCTGTCGCCCTCCCTCCCTCCTCTACCGGTCGTCCTTCCTCCCTCTACCTGTGAGCAAACATGAGGGAGCGTGTAAATCACAGGGAGTATGAGGGAGCGTGTAAATCACAGGGAGTATGAGGGAGCGTGTAAATCACAGGGAGTATGAGGGAGCGTGTAAATCAAAGGGAGTATGAGGGAACGTGTAAATAAACAGGTAAGTTAACTTGCAATATAAACGTGTCTCATCATGTAATAGCTCAGGAGGGAATACATCAACACAAGACGAACAAAAGAGCGTGTTGAACACACAAGACCAAGTGATTGGGACACTGGCCTTGAAGTTCAAGGTCCCAAGAAGCCCCAGGCCAGGGGATTTACCCCAACCCCAACAACCCCTCCTCTTCCCCAATTCCTCCCACCAGTCCACCTCCCCAGGTGCGTCTGCAGTGTTCCATGAACATACTGTAGTCCAAAGTTGCCTGCCCATACTGTAGTCCAAAGTTGCCTGCCCATACTGTAGTCCAAAGTTGCCTGCCCATACTGTAGTCCAAAGTTGCCTGCCCATACTGTAGTCCAAAGTTGCCTGCCCATACTGTAGTCCAAAGTTGCCTGCCCATACTGTAGTCCAAAGTTACCTGCCCATACTGTAGTCCAAAGTTACCTGCCCATACTGTAGTCCAAAGTTACCTGCCCATACTGTAGTTCAAAGTTACCTGCCCATACTGTAGTCCAAAGTTGCCTGCCCATACTGTAGACCAAAGTTGCCTGCCCATACTGTAGTCCAAAGTTGCCTGCCCATACTGTAGTACAAAGTTGCCTGCCCATACTGTAGTCCAAAGTTGCCTGCCCATACTGTAGTCCAAAGTTGCCTGCCCATACTGTAGTCCAAAGTTGCCTGCCCATACTGTAGTCCAAAGTTACCTGTCCATACCGTAGTACAAAGTTGCCTGCCCATACTGTAGTCCAAAGTTGCCTGCCCATACTGTAGACCAAAGTTGCCTGCCCATACTGTAGTCCAAAGTTGCCTGCCCATACTGTAGTACAAAGTTGCCTGCCCATACTGTAGTCCAAAGTTGCCTGCCCATACTGTAGTACAAAGTTGCCTGCCCATACTGTAGTCCAAAGTTGCCTGCCCATACTGTAGTCCAAAGTTGCCTGCCCATACTGTAGTCCAAAGTTGCCTGCCCATACTGTAGTCCAAAGTTGCCTGCCCATACTGTAGTACAAAGTTGCCTGCCCATACTGTAGTCCAAAGTTGCCTGCCCATACTGTAGTCCAAAGTTGCCTGCCCATACTGTAGTCCAAAGTTACCTGTCCATACCGTAGTACAAAGTTGCCTGCCCATACTGTAGTCCAAAGTTGCCTGCCCATACTGTAGTCCAAAGTTGCCTGCCCATACTGTAGTCCAAAGTTGCCTGCCCATACTGTAGTCCAAAGTTACCTGCCCATACTGTAGTCCAAAGTTGCCTGCCCATACTGTAGTCCAAAGTTACCTGCCCATACTGTAGTCCAAAGTTGCCTGCCCATACTGTAGTCCAAAGTTACCTGCCCATACTGTAGTCCAAAGTTACGCTCACCTCTGCCTCACTGTCAACAATTAAATTATTAAAGACAGAGAGAAGACAAGGAAAAGAAAGACGTAAATATAATATTGTTTTCCTATTTTTAAATCTCCTCGAAATACTGATGAAGTGACTTTATTTGTGTGTACCTTCAACACACACACACACACACACACACACACACACACACACACACACACACACACACACACACAGTCATGAAGATTGGGGAAGGGCAAAGAAGACCGCAAACACAATATAGTTTAGATGGCCAAAGACTGCAAACCTCACTCAAGGAAAAAGATCTGGGGGTGAGTATAACACCGAGCATATCTCCTGAGGCGCACATCAATCAGATAACTGCTGCAGCATACGGGCGCCTGGCAAACCTACGGATAGCGTTCCGATACCTCAGTAAGGAATCGTTTAAGACTCTGTATACCATCTACGTCAGGCCCATACTGGAGTATGCAGCACCAGTTTGGAATCCACACCTAGTCAAGCACGTCAAGAAATTAGAGAAAGTGCAAAGGTTTGCAACAAGACTAGTCTCAGAGCTACGGGGATTGTCCTACGAAGAAAGGTTGAGGGAAATCGGCCTGACGACACTGGAGGACAGGAGGGGCAGGGGAGACATGATAACGACATATAAAATACTGCGCGGAATAGACAAGGTGGACAAAGACGGGATGTTCCAGAGATGGGACACAGACACAAGAGGTCACAATTGGAAGTTGAAGACTCAGATGAATCAAAGGGATGTTAGGAAGTATTTCTTCAGTCATAGAGTAGTCAGGCCGTGGAATAGCCTAGAAAGTGACGTAGTGGAGGCGGGAACCATATATAGTTTTAAGGCGAAGTATGATAGAGCTCATGGGGCAGGGAGAGAGAGGACCTAGTAGCAATCAGCGAAGAGGCGGGGCCAGGAGCTGTGACTCGACCCCTGCAACCACAAATAGGTGAGTACAAATAGGTGAGCACACGTACGCACGCACACGTTCAACAGCGTGTACAGAAGATAGGGAGAATGCAAGCAGATAGGGAGCATACTAAGGGGATCATAGCAAATGGAACATAGGAAGGGGAGCATAGCAAGGGGCCCAGATGGACCATGGAGTCTGGGGAGGCATCAGGGCCCCAGGGGGTAGCAGAACACACATGGAGCATAGGCAGGAAGTGTAGCTATGGGCCTTACAAGCCAGCAAGTGACCATGGGCACCCAACACAACACAAGAAACACGGAACACAACACAAGGAACACAACACAAGCCACATGGAACACAACACAAGCCACACGAAACACAACACAAGCCACAAAGAACACAAACAAGGAACACGGAACACAATACAAACCACAAGGAACACGGAACACAGCACAAGCCACACGGAACACAACACAAAACAAGGAACAGGGAACACAAAACAAGGAACAGGGAACACAAAACAAGGAACAGGGAACACAAAACAAGGAACAGGGGACACAAAACAAGGAACACGGAACGCAACACAAGCCACAAGGAACAGGGAACACAAAACAAGAAACACGGAGCACAACACAAGCCAGAAGGAACACGGAACACGGAACAGGCATCAAGCTGATCAAACACGCGTGAGGTAACGAATCATTTGAGAATGATATCATCCGCTTAATGAAGACGTGAGGCCCAGCAACCAGCCCTGCAACCAGCCCTGCAACCAGCCCTGCAACCAGCCCTGCAACCAGCCCTGCAACTAGCCCTGCAACCATCCCTGTAACCCGCCCTGCAATCCGCCATGCAACCAGCCCTGCAAAAATCCCTGCAACCAGCCCTGAACCAAGCACTGCAACCAGCTCTGCAACCCGCTTTGCAACCCGCCCTGAACCTAGCCCTGCAACCCGCCCTGAACCTAGCCCTGCAACCCGCCCTGAACCTAGCCCTGCAACCAGCCCTGAACCTAGCCCTGCAACCCGCCCTGAACCTAGACCTGCAACCAGCTCTGCAACCAGCTCTGCAACCAGCCCTGCAACCAGCCCTGAACCTAGCCCTGCAACCAGCTCTGCAACCAGCTCTGCAACCAGCCCTGCAACCAGCCCTGAACCTAGCCCTGCAACTAGCCCTACAACCCGCCCCGTAACCAGCCTTGCAACCACAGAGAAACATCAACGTTGCACAGGTACCAGGAATGATACTACGATAATTGGAGGTGCAAACCCGCACGAGCTCCCTCTCACACGGTTACAGGATCTGCAACAAGCAACACCCCCAGGTGGCCGGAAATTACACCTGATTACTGCAATTTAACGCAATTTTGAGCAAATTTGATCATTGCAAACTTAAATAATTATTTTCGCAATGTTCTGAGTACTGAATAGTGTATATATACTGAGATGTATATATCTCAGTGTATATATACTGAGATGTATATATCTCAGTGTATATATACTGAGATGTATATATCTCAGTGTATATATACTGAGATGTATATATCTCAGTGTACATATACTGAGATGTATATATCTCAGTGTATATATACTGAGATGCATATCTCTGTGTATATACACTGAGATGTATATCTCTCAGTGTATATACACTGAGATGCATATCTCTGTGTATATACACTGAGATGTATATCTCTCAGTGTATATACAATGAGATGTATATCTTTCAGTGTATATACACTGAGATGTATATCTCTCAGTGTATATACACTGAGATGTATATCTCTCAGTGTATATACACTGAGATGTATATCTCTCAGTGTATATACACTGAGATGTATATCTCTCAGTGTATATACACTGAGATGTGTATCTCTCAGTGTATATACACTGAGATGTATATCTCTCAGTGTATATACACTGAGATGTATATCTCTCAGTGTATATACACTGAGATGTATATCTCTCAGTGTATATACACTAAGTATTCGTATTTTAGGTATTAAAGTATTCTTGACTGGTATAGTCAGTGGTGTCAGACCTCGTGTAGTCAGTGGGTGTCAGACCTCGTGTAGTCAGTGGGTGTCAGACCTCGTGTAGTCAGTAGTGTCAGACCTCGTGTAGTCAGTGGTGTCAGACCTCGTGTAGTCAGTGGGTGTCAGACCTCGTGTAGTCAGTGGGTGTCAGACCTCGTGTAGTCAGTAGTGTCAGACCTCGTGTAGTCAGTGGTGTCAGACCTCGTGTAGTCAGTGGGTGTCAGACCTCGTGTAGTCAGTGTCAGACCTCGTGTAGTCAGTGGTGTCAGACCTCTTGTAGTCAGTGGTGTCAGACCTCGTAGTCAGAGGTGTCAGACCTCGTATAGTCAGTGGTGTCAGACCTCGTATAGTCAGAGGTGTCAGATTTCGTGTAGTCAGTGGGTGTCAGATCTCGTGTAGTCAGTGGGTGTCAGACCTCGTGTAGTCAGTGGTGTCAGACTTCGTGTAGTCAGTGGTGTCAGACCTCGTATAGTCAGAGGTGTCAGACCTCGTATAGTCAGTGGTGTCAGACTTCGTGTAGTCAGTGGTGTCAGACCTCGTATAGTCAGTGGTGTCAGACCTCGTGTAGTCAGTGGTGTCAGACTTCGTGTAGTCAGTGGGTGTCAGACCTCGTGTAGTCAGTGGTGTCAGGCCTTGTTTAGTCAGTGGTGTCAGACTTCGTATAGTCAGAGATGTCAGACTTCGTGTAGTCAGTGGTGTCAGACCTCGTATAGTCAGTGGTGTCAGACCTCGTATAGTCAGTGGTGTCAGACTTTGTTTAGTCAGTGGGTGTCACACCTAAAAGGCTAATTCAGCTGAATCAGGTCAGCCATTGTCAGACACATCACGCTGACTTCAGTGTTCTCTAGGCCAGTGTTCTGATAGGCTGACGCCATTGACCGGTGATCAGGTGGTGGTCTGAGTGTCGTTGTTGATGCTGTATACAAAGATGGTGTGTTTGTCGACGCCACAAACAAGAACAGGTGTGTGTCGTGACCACACATGTCAACATCACTGGCTGCAGCTGTTGCCACACTGTCATGTCTACCAGCACTACAGTATGGTTGCCAACACTACAGCATGGTTGCCAACACTACAGTATGGTTGACAACACTACAGTATGGTTGCCAACACTACAGCATGGTTGCCAACACTACAGCATGGTTGCCAACACTACAGCATGGTTGCCAACACTACAGTATGGTTGACAACACTACAGTATGGTTGCCAACACTACAGCATGGCTGCCAACACTACAGCATGGTTGCCAACACTACAGCATGGTTGCCAACACTACAGTATGGTTGTCATCACTACAGTATGGTTACCAACACTACAGTATGGTTGTCAACACTACAGTATGGTTGCCAACACTACAGTATGGTTACCAACACTACAGCATGGTTGTCAACACTACAGCATGGTTACCAGCACTACAGTATGGTTGCCAACACTACAGTATGGTTACCAACACTACAGCATGGTTACCAGCACTACAGTATGGTTGCCAACACTACAGTATGGTTGCCAACACTACAGCATGGTTGCCAACACTACAGCATGGTTGCCAACACTACAGTATGGTTGCCAACACTACAGTATGGTTGCCAACACTACAGCATGGTTGCCAACACTACAGTATGGTTGCCAACACTACAGTATGGTTACCAGCACTACAGTATGGTTGCCAACACTACAGTATGGTTGCCAACACTACAGCATGGTTGCCAACACTACAGCATGGTTGCCAACACTACAGTATGGTTGCCAACACTACAGTATGGTTGCCAACACTACAGCATGGTTACCAACACTACAGTATGGTTGCCAACACTACAGTATGGTTGTCAACACTACAGCATGGTTACCAACACTACAGTATGGTTGCCAACACTACAGTATGGTTGCCAACACTACAGTATGGTTGCCAACACTACAGTATGGTTACCAACACTACAGTATGGTTGTCAACACTACAGCATGGTTGCCAACACTACAGTATGGTTGCCAACACTACAGTATGGTTACCAACACTACAGTATGGTTACCAACACTACAGTATGGTTGCCAACACTACAGCATGGTTGCCAACACTACAGTATGGTTGCCAACACTACAGAATGGTTGCCAACACTACAGCATGGTTGCCAACACTACAGCATGGTTACCAACACTACAGTATGGTTGCCAACACTACAGTATGGTTACCAACACTACAGCATGGTTGCCAACACTACAGCATGGTTAAAAACACTACAGTATGGTTTCCAACACTACAGCATGGTTGCCAACACTACAGCATGGTTGCCAACACTACAGCATGGTTACCAACACTACAGTATGGTTGCCAACACTACAGTATGGTTACCAACACTACAGCATGGTTGCCAACACTACAGCATGGTTAAAAACACTACAGTATGGTTTCCAACACTACAGCATGGTTGCCAACACTACAGCATGGTTGCCAACACTACAGTATGGTTACCAACACTACAGTATGGTTGCCAACACTACAGCATGGTTGCCAACACTACAGCATGGTTACCAACACTACAGTATGGTTGCCAACACTACAGCATGGTTACCAACACTACAGCATGGTTGCCAACACTACAGTATGGTTGCCAACACTACAGTATGGCTGCCAACACTACAGTATGGTTGCCAACACTACAGCATGGTTGCCAACACTACAGCATGGTTGCCAACACTACAGTATGGTTGCCAACACTACAGCATGGTTGCCAACACTACAGCATGGTTGCCAACACTACAGTATGGTTGCCAACACTACAGCATGGCTGCCAACACTACAGCATGTTTGCCAACACTACAGTATGGTTGCCAACACTACAGCATGGTTGCCAACACTACAGTATGGTTGCCAACACTACAGCATGGTTACCAACACTACAGCATGGTTACCAACACTACAGCATGTTTGCCAACACTACAGCATGGTTACCAACACTACAGCATGGTTACCAACACTACAGTATGGCTGCCAACACTACAGTATGGCTGCCAACACTACAGCATGGTTGCCAACACTACAGCATGGTTGCCAACACTACAGTATGGTTGCCAACACTACAGCATGGTTGCCAACACTACAGTATGGTTGTCATCACTACAGTATGGTTATCAACACTACAGTATGGTTACCAACACTACAGCATGGCTGCCAACACTACAGCATGGCTGCCAACACTACAGCATGGTTGCCAACACTACAGCATGGCTGCCAACACTACAGTATGGCTGCCAACACTACAGTATGGTTGCCAACACTACAGCATGGTTACCAACACTACAGTATGGCTGCCAACACTACAGCATGGTTACCAACACTACAGTATGGTTACCAACACTACAGCATGGTTACCAACACTACAGCATGGTTACCAACACTACAGTATGGTTGCCAACACTACAGCATGGCTGCCAACACTACAGCATGGTTGCCAACACTACAGCATGGTTACCAACACTACAGCATGGTTACCAACACTACAGTATGGTTGCCAACACTACAGCATGGTTGCCAGCACTACAGCATGGCTGCCAACACTACAGCATGGCTGCCAACACTACAGTATGGCTGCCAACACTACAACATGGTTGCCAACACTACAGCATGGCTGCCAACACTACAGTATGGCTGCCAACACTACAGCATGGCTGCCAACACTACAACATGGTTGCCAACACTACAGCATGGCTGCAACACTGACAGTATGGCTGCCAACACTACAACATGGTTGCCAACACTACAGCATGGCTGCCAACACTACAGCATGGTTGCCAACACTACAGTATGGCTGCCAAACACTACAACATGGCTGCCAACACTACAGCATGGCTGCCAACACTACAGTATGGCTGCCAACACTACAACATGGCTGCCAACACTACAGCATGGCTGCCAACACTACAGCATGGTTGCCAACACTACAGCATGGCTGCCAACACTACAGCATGGTTGCCAACACTACAGTATGGCTGCCAACACTACAGCATGGCTGCCAACACTACAGCATGGTTGCCAACACTACAGCATGGTTGCCAACACTACAGTATGGTTGCCAACACTACAGTATGGTTGCCAACACTACAGTATGGCTGCCAACACTACAGTATGGTTGCCAACACTACAGCATGGCTGCCAACACTACAGTATGGCTGCCAACACTACAGCATGGCTGCCAACACTACAGTATGGCTGCCAACACTACAGTATGGCTGCCAACACTACAGCATGGCTGCCAACACTACAGCATGGCTGCCAACACTACAGCATGGCTGCCAACACTACAGCATGGCTGCCAACACTACAGCATGGCTGCCAACACTACAACATGGCTGCCAACACTACAGCATGGCTGCCAACACTACAGTATGGCTGCCAACACTACAGCATGGCTGCCAACACTACAGTATGGCTGCCAACACTACAGCATGGCTGCCAACACTACAGCATGGCTGCCAACACTACAGCATGGCTGCCAACACTACAGCATGGCTGCCAACACTACAGTAGTACAGCATGGCTGCCAACACTAGCATGGCTGCCAACACTACATGGCTGCCAACACTACAGCATGGCTGCCAACACTACAGTATGGCTGCCAACACTACAGCATGGCTGCCAACACTACAGCATGGCTGCCAACACTACAGCATGGCTGCCAACACTACAGCATGGCTGCCAACACTACAGCATGGCTGCCAACACTACAGTATGGCTGCCAACACTACAGCATGGCTGCCAACACTACAGCATGGCTGCCAACACTACAGCATGGCTGCCAACACTACAGCATGGCTGCCAACACTACAGCATGGCTGCCAACACTACAGTATGGCTGCCAACACTACAGCATGGCTGCCAACACTACAGCATGGCTGCCAACACTACAGCATGGCTGCCAACACTACAGCATGGCTGCCAACACTACAGTATGGCTGCCAACACTACAGCATGGCTGCCAACACTACAGCATGGTTGCCAACACTACAGCATGGCTGCCAACACTACAGCATGGCTGCCAACACTACAGCATGGCTGCCAACACTACAGCATGGCTGCCAACACTACAGCATGGCTGCCAACACTACAGCATGGCTGCCAACACTACAGCATGGCTGCCAACACTACAGCATGGCTGCCAACACTACAGCATGGCTGCCAACACTACAGCATGGCTGCCATTTCCGAGGCTGATGTTTGTAAAAACATTTACATTCACTTCTGCGAAATATTTGCTCCTTCAACTTGCCCCCGGGAGCTGCATCACCCTTACTGGATGAGCGCTTTCCCCCGCTGGGGGGTCAGTCCTCTCACTGCTGGTGGACTGTGACACTCACTGCTGGTGGTCTGTGACACTCACTGCTGGTGGACTGTGACACTCACTGCTGGTGGACTGTGACACTCACTGCTGGTGGACTGTGACACTCACTGCTGGTGGTCTGTGACACTCACTGCTGGTGGACTGTGACACTCACTGCTGGTGGACTGTGACACTCACTGCTGGTGGACTGTGACACTGCTGGTGGTCTGTGACACTCACTGCTGGTGGACTGTGACACTCACTGCTGGTGGACTGTGACACTCACTGCTGGTGGACTGTGACACTCACTGCTGGTGGACTGTGACACTCACTGCTGGTGGTCTGTGACACTCACTGCTGGTGGACTGTGACACTCACTGCTGGTGGACTGTGACACTCACTGCTGGTGGACTGTGACACTCACTGCTGGTGGTCTGTGACACTCACTGCTGGTGGACTGTGACACTCACTGCTGGTGGACTGTGACACTCACTGCTGGTGGACTGTGACACTCACTGCTGGTGGACTGTGACACTCACTGCTGGTGGACTGTGACACTCACTGCTGGTGGACTGTGACACTCACTGCTGGTGGACTGTGACACTCACTGCTGGTGGACTGTGACACTGCTGGTGGTCTGTGACACTCACTGCTGGTGGACTGTGACACTCACTGCTGGTGGACTGTGACACTCACTGCTGGTGGACTGTGACACTCACTGCTGGTGGACTGTGACACTCACTGCTGGTGGACTGTGACACTCACTGCTGGTGGACTGTGACACTCACTGCTGGTGGACTGTGACACTGCTGGTGGTCTGTGACACTCACTGCTGGTGGACTGTGACACTCACTGCTGGTGGACTGTGACACTCACTGCTGGTGGACTGTGACACTCACTGCTGGTGGACTGTGACACTCACTGCTGGTGGTCTGTGACACTCACTGCTGGTGGACTGTGACACTCACTGCTGGTGGACTGTGACACTCACTGCTGGTGGACTGTGACACTCACTGCTGGTGGTCTGTGACACTCACTGCTGGTGGACTGTGACACTCACTGCTGGTGGACTGTGACACTCACTGCTGGTGGACTGTGACACTCACTGCTGGTGGACTGTGACACTCACTGCTGGTGGACTGTGACACTCACTGCTGGTGGACTGTGACACTCACTGCTGGTGGACTGTGACACTCACTGCTGGTGGACTGTGACACTCACTGCTGGTGGACTGTGACACTGCTGGTGGTCTGTGACACTCACTGCTGGTGGACTGTGACACTCACTGCTGGTGGACTGTGACACTCACTGCTGGTGGACTGTGACACTGCTGGTGGACTGTGACACTCACTGCTGGTGGACTGTGACACTCACTGCTGGTGGACTGTGACACTCACTGTTGGTGGACTGTGACACTCACTGCTGGTGGACTGTGACACTCACTGCTGGTGGACTGTGACACTCACTGCTGGTGGACTGTGACACTCACTGCTGGTGGACTGTGACACTCACTGCTGGTGGTCTGTGACACTCACTGCTGGTGGTCTGTGACACTCACTGCTGGTGGACTGTGACACTCACTGCTGGTGGACTGTGACACTCACTGCTGGTGGACTGTGACACTCACTGCTGGTGGACTGTGACACTCACTGCTGGTGGACTGTGACACTCTCTGCTGGTGGACTGTGACACTCACTGCTGGTGGACTGTGACACTCACTGCTGGTGGACTGTGACACTCACTGCTGGTGGACTGTGACACTCACTGCTGGTGGACTGTGACACTCACTGCTGGTGGACTGTGACACTCACTGCTGGTGGACTGTGACACTCACTGCTGGTGGACTGTGACACTCACTGCTGGTGGACTGTGACACTCACTGCTGGTGGAATGACACTCACTGCTGGTGGACTGTGACACTCACTGCTGGTGGACTGTGACACTCACTGCTGGTGGACTGTGACACTCACTGCTGGTGGTCTGTGACACTCACTGCTGGTGGACTGTGACACTCACTGCTGGTGGACTGTGACACTCACTGCTGGTGGACTGTGACACTCACTGCTGGTGGACTGTATCAC
Source organism: Cherax quadricarinatus (assembly GCF_038502225.1). NCBI lineage: Eukaryota > Metazoa > Arthropoda > Malacostraca > Decapoda > Parastacidae > Cherax > Cherax quadricarinatus. Next base: position 9,614,622 of record NC_091337.1, on the reverse strand, counting down.
TCACTGCTGGTGGACTGTGACACTCACTGCTGGTGGTCTGTGACACTCACTGCTGGTGGACTGTGACACTCACTGCTGGTGGACTGTGACACTCACTGCTGGTGGACTGTGACACTCACTGCTGGTGGACTGTGACACTCACTGCTGGTGGACTGTGACACTCACTGCTGGTGGACTGTGACACTCACTGCTGGTGGACTGTGACACTCACTGCTGGTGGACTGTGACACTCACTGCTGGTGGACTGTGACACTCACTGCTGGTGGACTGTGACACTCACTGCTGGTGGACTGTGACACTCACTGCTGGTGGACTGTGACACTCACTGCTGGTGGACTGTGACACTCACTGCTGGACTGTGACACTCACTGCTGGTGGACTGTGACACTCACTGCTGGTGGACTGTGACACTCACTGCTGGTGGACTGTGACACTCACTGCTGGTGGACTGTGACACTCACTGCTGGTGGACTGTGACACTCACTGCTGGTGGACTGTGACACTCACTGCTGGTGGACTGTGACACTCACTGCTGGTGGACTGTGACACTCACTGCTGGTGGACTGTGACACTCACTGCTGGTGGACTGTGACACTCACTGCTGGTGGACTGTGACACTCACTGCTGGTGGACTGTGACACTCACTGCTGGTGGACTGTGACACTCACTGCTGGTGGACTGTGACACTCACTGCTCACAGCTGTGGACGACACCACGCAGGTGACAGACACACGCAGGAACTGTACACACCTGCAGTGGACTGACACTCACTGACAGAGAGGACTGTACACCACTGCTCTGTACATGTGACACATCATGCTAGTGAGACGTGAACACTACAGCACAGTGAAAGCAAGAGACCCCATGGAGAGCAAGTCACATTGCGACAAACCGGTATGTACAAAAGCAGTGAATAACACAATCTGAGCACGAATGGTACAGACAACCTCGTCACGAGAGACAGGTGAAACGTGGGCACGGAAAGGAAAAATAATGAAAAAAGACAGAGGTGGTAAATCTCAGAAGAGTAACACAGATGGGACAGAAGGAGATGAAGAAACCAGTAGGAGACACGAGCAAGAGAGGAAGAAAAGGGAGTAGAAACGAGAGAGAACGGAGAAGAGTAAAGAGAGGAGGAAGAGAGAGAGGAAGGAGAGAGAAGAGAGAGAGAAGACAGAAGAAGAGAGGAAGAAGAGAAACAGAAGAAGAAGCAAGAGACAGAGAACAGTAGCAAGAACAATGAACGAAGAAAATGAAACACGAGATGGTAACAACACACGAGAGAAGAACACAGCAAGTGTAGCACGACACACACCTGTAACACACTTTATCACAACACCACCAGTACACACCACACACTGTACACACACACACCTGTACACACACCACCTGTAACACAACACACCACCTGTACACACACACACCACCTGTACACACACACCACCTGTACACACACACCACCTGTACACACACACACCACCTGTACACACACACACCACCTGTACACACACACCACCTGTACACACACACCACCTGTACACACACACACCTGTACACACACACCACCTGTACACACACACCACCTGTACACACCCCCTGTACACACCACCTGTACACACACACCACTGTACACACACCACCTGTACACACACACACCTGTACACACACACACCACCTGTACACACACACCACCTGTACACACACACCTGTACACACACCACACACACACACCTGTACACACACACACCTGTACACACACACACCTGTACACACACACCACCTGTACACACACACACCACCTGTACACACACACCACCTGTACACACACCTGTACACACACCACTGTACACACACCACCTGTCACACACCACCTGTACACACACACCACCTGTACACACACACCACCTACACACACACACACACACCACCTGTACACACACACACCACCTGTACACACACACCAACTGTGACCTTGAAGGTACTACGAGAATCAGTGTGTCAGGTCTGGCAGAGTGCTCGACCCACATTCCTGGTATTTAAGTGGCAAATCTCGACAAGATCAATTCAGAAGTGACTCCTGGTCAGGTGAGGAATGTTGATACAGTGTCCTGCATTAACGAAGGCGTGGGTGGGGATAGGTAGCGAGGAGAGGGACAGAGAGGGAGGAAGCAACACGAGACGCACCATGGAGCCCACTCCAGATAGCCTGGTTCCCCACCATCAACACACCATCTGGTCACTATTCATATTTACAGTCAGTCTGAGGGAAAGGGCCTGGCAGCTGTCCTCTGACGGAGGATCGAGCCTTCATCACTCGCTGCAGTGATTGAGGTACATGAGGTTAGCATTTCGGGTAAATATTAAGTAATTAGAATAATTAAAATCCGTCTTCAGAATCAACAAACTCGTGGCATGTTAGAGTCCAGTGGTGAACCATGACACTCACTGAAGTGGGAAAGAAAACTAGAGAGAATCAACACAACAAAGAAAGAAGTTATGTGACAAGTACAAGAGTTGGAGATGTAACAACAACAAAGACAGCAAATAACATGGATGGAAAAACAGACACAGATGCAGTATAATGCCATCCTTTATTAACTACGTTTCACCCACACAGTGGGCGAGAGAAACGTGATGAGAGAAGGTGCTGAGAGAAGGACTAAAACAACACCAGCGAGGATTTATGGGTGAAGATGAGAAGATTCTTACATAACACCAGCGTGGATTTATGGGTGAAGATGAGAAGATTCTTACACAACACCAGCGTGGATTTATGGGTGAAGATGAGAAGATTCTTACATAACACCAGCGTGGATTTATGGGTGAAGATGAGAAGATTCTTACATAACACCAGCGTGGATTTATGGGTGAAGATGAGAAGATTCTTACATAACACCAGCGTGGATTTATGGGTGAAGATGAGAAGATTCTTACACAACACCAGCGTGGTTATGGGTGAAGATGAGAAGATTCTTACATAACACCAGCGTGGATTTATGGTGAAGATGAGAAGATTCTACACAACACCAGCGTGGATTTATGGGTGAAGATGAGAAGATTCTTACACAACACCAGCGTGGATTTATGGGTGAAGATGAGAAGATTCTTACATAACACCAGCGTGGATTTATGGGTGAAGATGAAAGATTCTTACACAACACCAGCGTGGATTTATGGGTGAAGATGAGAAGATTCTTACACAACACCAGCGTGGATTTATGGGTGAAGATGAGAAGATTCTTACATAACACCAGCGTGGATTTATGGGTGAAGATGAGAAGATTCTTACACAACACCAGCGTGGATTTATGGGTGAAGATGAGAAGATTCTTACACACACCAGCGTGGATTTATGGGTGAAGATGAGAAGATTCTTACACAACACCAGCGTGGATTTATGGGTGAAGATGAGAAGATTCTTACACAACACCAGCGTGGATTTATGGGTGAAGATGAGAAGATTCTTACACAACACCAGCGTGGATTTATGGGTGAAGATGAGAAGATTCTTACACAACACCAGCGTGGATTTATGGGTGAAGATGAGAAGATTCTTACACAACACCAGCGTGGATTTATGGGTGAAGATGAGAAGATTCTTAGACAACACCAGCGTGGATTTATGAGTGAAGATGAGAAGATTCTTACATAACACCAGCGTGGATTTATGAGTGAAGATGAAAGATTCTTACACAACACCAGCGTGGATTTATGAGTGAAGATGAGAAGATTCTTACACAACACCAGCGTGGATTTATGAGTGAAGATGAGAAGATTCTTACACAACACCAGCGTGGTTTATGGGTGAAGATGAGAAGATTCTTACACAACACCAGCGTGGATTTATGGGTGAAGATGAGAAGATTCTTACACAACACCAGCGTGGATTTATGGGTGAAGATGAGAAGATTCTTACACAACACCAGCGTGGATTTATGGGTGAAGATGAGAAGATTCTTACATAACACCAGCGTGGATTTATGGGTGAAGATGAGAAGATTCTTACAGAACACCAGCGTGGATTTATGGGTGAAGATGAAAGATTCTTACACAACACCAGCGTGGATTTATGGGTGAAGATGAGAAGATTCTTTCACAACACCAGCGTGGATTTATGGGTGAAGATGAGAAGATTCTTACACAACACCAGCGTGGATTTATGGGTGAAGATGAGAAGATTCTTACACTACACCAGCGTGGATTTATGGGTGAAGATGAGAAGATTCTTACATAACACCAGCGTGGATTTATGGATGGGAAATATTGTCTTACGAGTTGCTGGATTACATTTTCAACAGAGCCTAATTAAAGACCGTTAACTTCTAGGATCGCCTACCCACATCTTACTTCACTTGCTCACACTCACATCACTTGCTTACACCTTACATCACTTGCTCACAACTTACATCACTTGCTCACACCACATCACTTGCTAACACCTTCCATCACCTACTCACACCTTACAGCACTTACTCACATCTTACATCACTTACTCACACCTTACATCACTTGCTCACACCTCACAGCACTTACTCACCCCTAACATGATTAATGTATTCACAGCGTAGGTGTATAAGCGTGCAAGGTGTACAGTTATGTGGTGTGTGTGGTTAATGAAGGAGAGAGGTGGTAAACATCGGCAGGGGAGGGGTAGTTAAGTGGGCAGACAGCCAGCAACCCACCAGCTACCAGCGTTCTGTTCATCTCCGCCTCTGGATACTGGCTTGGTTAGCCAGCGGTTCATATTAGTTTCCTGCAACTGGCTTGCTTCTGGAGTCACCTGGCTTACCCAGGGCACCTGGATTAATTCTGGAAGTCACCTGGCTTACCCCAGGGCACCTGGATTAATTCTGGAAGTCACCTGGCTTACCCCAGGGCACCTGGATTAATTCTGGAAGTCACCTGGCTTACCCCAGGCACCTGGATTACTTCTGGAAGTCACCTGGCTTACCCCAGGGCACCTGGATTAATTCTGGAAGTCACCTGGCTTACCCCAGGGCACCTGGATTAATTCTGGAAGTCACCTGGCTTACCCCAGGCACCTGGATTACTTCTGGAAGTCACCTGGCTTACCCAAGGGCAACTGGTTTGCTTCTGGAAGTCATCTGGCTTGGTTCTGGAAGTCATCTGGCTTGGTTCTGGAAGTCATCTGGCTTGCTTCTGGAGGCCACCGTCAGAAGGTCACTCCGTCAGAATACACAACAGCATCTTGAATAATTCCTAGCACTGTTTTCTCTCTCCACACACACTATTAAGAGAAAGTTGCGTCACTGAGGCCCACTAAGCAGTGATGACCCAGTGGTCCAAGGCCGCCGGGCCACTACCACCACCACTACCATCACCACTACCACAATCACCACCACCTCCCCCTCTCACTAAGACACTGAGAGAAGTAGACAGTTTGTTAGTATTTACAAATTGATCATCAATGTCCTGCACTTGGGCACAGGTCAACTCTACACCCCAGGTCACATTGTGACCTGCTGACAACCAACCACACACCAGATCTCACTGATATTAATTCAGATGTCTGGTCCCGGACCAACCTTGGAGCAGCAGATTCAGAAAAGCCCTTGACGTCTGGTCAGGACCAGCCTCGGGCCGCAGAGTCAGAAAAGTCCTTGACGTCTGGTCAGGACCAGCCTCGAGCCGCAGAGTCAGAAAAGTCCTTGACGTCTGGTCAGGACCAGCCTCGGAGCCGCAGAGTCAGAAAAGTCCTTGACGTCTGGTCCAGGACCAGCCATGCAACAGCGGTCAGGAAAGTCCTTGACGTTAAATTAAAATCTTATCAGTATCCTACGGAGCTGTCAGTCAGAAAATGCCCATCTCACTTCGCACTCCAGCAAGAGAGCGCGCGCAGGCTGTCAGCGTCAGTCCTCCTACACAAGACCTCCTACCTCAATTAGACACATGTGCAACACTTGGGTGTGTTTACTGGACTGATGAAGCCACTGTGGGGCGAAGCGTTTCACATTAAAGATACGAAGTGTTGTACATGTGTCTAATTTATCAACTTGTTGGTTCTCTGGATCCTTTATCTACTTCTATGTTGGCTTAATGCGAGGTAGGCAACGTAGAGGCAGGCACCGTGAGGCGGGTACCGTAGAGGCGAGGCACCGTAGAGGCGGCACCGTAGAGGCAGGCACCGTAGAGACAGGCGCCGTGAGAGCGGCACCGTAGAGGCGGGCACCGTGGAGGCAGGCACCGTGAGGCGGGCACCGTGAGGCAGGGGACCGTGGGGCGGGCACCGTGAGGCGGGCACCGTAGAGGCGGGCACCGTGAGACGGGCACCGTGAGGCAGGGCACCGTAGAGGCGGGCACCGTAGAGGCGGGCACCGTAGGGCGGGCACCGTGAGGGCAGGCACCGTGAGACAGGCACCGTGAGACGGGCACCGTGAGACGGGCACCGTGAGACAGGCACCGCAGAGGCGAGGTACCGTGGGGCGGGCACCGTACAGGGGGGGCACCGTACAGGCGGGCACCGTGAGGTGGGCACCGTGGGAGCCAGGCACCGTAGAGGCGGCACCGTGAGGGCCGGGCGCACCGTAGAGGCGGGCACCGTGGTGGGCACCGGGCGGGCACCGTGGGGCGGGCACCGTGGGGTGGCCACCGTGAGGGGAGGCACCGCGGAGGCGGGCACCGTGGGGCGGGCACCGTAGAGGCGGGCACCGTGAGGTGGGCACCGTAGAGGGCGGGCACCGTGGGGCGGGTGCCGTGGGGCGGGCACCGCAGGGCGGGAACCGTAGAGGCGGGCACCGTGGGGCAGGGCACCGTGGGGCGGGCGGCGTGAGGCGGGCACCGTGGGGTGGGCACCGTGAGGGCAGGCACCGTAGGGCGGGCACCGTGGGGTGGGCACCGTAGAGGCGGGCACCGCAGGGGGCGGGCACCGTGGGCGGGCACCGTGAGGCGGGCACCGTGGGGTAGGCACCGTGGGCGGGCACCGTGAGGTGGGCACCGTGAGGCGGGCACCGCAGAGGCGGGCACCGTGGGGCGGGCACCGTGAGGGCGGGCACCGTGAAGGGTGGGCACCGTGGGGCAGGCACCGTGGAGGTGGGCACCGTGGGGTGGCACCGCAGAGGCAGGCACAGTGAGGCGGGCACCGTGAGAGGCGGGCACCGTGGGGCGGGCACCGTAGAAGTGGGCACCGTGAGGTGGGCACCATGGGGCAGCCACCGTAGAGGCGGGCACCGTGAGGGCGGGCACCGTGGGGCGGGCACCGTGGAGGCGGGCACCGTGAAATGGGCACCGAAGGGTGGGCGCCGTGGGTGGGTACCGTGAGGGCGGGCACCGTGGGGCAGGCACCTGGGGCGGGCACCGTGGGGTGAGCACCATGGGGCGGGCAGCGTAGAGGCGGGCACCGCAGAGGCAGGCACCGTGAGGGTAGGGGACCGGAGAGGCGGGCACCGTGAGGTGGGCACCATGAGGCGGGCACCGTAGACGTAGGCACCATGAGGTGAGACACCGTAGAGGCGGGCACCGTGAGACGTAGAGCACCGGAGAGGCGGGCACCGTGAGGTGGGCACCATAGGGCAGGCACAGTGAACGTGGGCACCATAGAGGTAGACACCGTAGAGGCAGGCACCGTAGACGTAGGCACCATAGAGGCGGCACCGTGAGGGCAGGCACCGCAGAGGCGGGCACTGTGAGGCGGGCACCGTAGAGGTAGGCACCGTGAGGCGGGCACCGTAGAGGCGGGCACCGTGAGACAGGGGACCGTGAAACAGGCACCGTAGACGGGCACCGTGGGCGGGCACCGTGACGCGGGCACCGTGGGGCAGGAACCGTGGGGCGGGCACCGTAGAGACGGGCACCGTGGGGGCGGGTACCGTGGGGCGGGCGCCGTGGGGCGGGCACCGTGAGGCGGGCACCGTGGGTGGGCACCGTGGGGTAGGCACCGTGAGCCGGGCACCGTAGGGCGGGCACCGTGGAGGCGGGTACCGTGGGGTGGGCGCCGTGGGCGGGCACCGTGAGGTGGGCCCGTAGGGCGGGCACCGCAGAGGCGGGCACCGTAGAGGTGGGCACCGGAGGCAGGCACCGTGGGTGGGCACCATAGAGGCGGGCACCGTGACGTGGGCACCATGAGGTTTAGACACCGTAGAGGCGGGCACCGTGGAGGTGGGCACCGGAGGCGGGCACCGTGGGGTGGGCGCCGTGGGGCAGCCACCGTGAGGCGGGCACCGTGAGGCGGGCACCGTAGAGGCGGGGGCCGTGAGGCGGGCACCGTGAGACGGGTACCGTAGAGGCAGGGCACCGTGAGGCGGGCACCGTGAGACGGGTACCGTAGAGGCGGGCACCGTAGAACGGGTGCCGTGAGGCGGGCACCGTGAGGCGGGCACCGTGAGGCGGGCACCGTAGAGGCAGTCACCGTGAGACAGGGTACCGTAGAGGCGGGCACCGTGAGGCGGGCACCGTGGGCGGGCACCGTGAGGTGGGCACCGTAGAGGCGGGCACCGTGAGGCGGGCACCGTGAGACGGCGCCGTAGGAGGCGGGCGCCGTGGAGACAGGCACCGTGAGGCAGGCACCGTAGACGCAGGGCACCGTAGAGGCGGGTACCCGTGAGGCGGGCACCGTAGAGACGGGCACCGTGGGGCGGGTACCGTGAGGCGGGCACCGTGAGGCGGGCACCGTGGGGCGGGCACCGTGGGGTGGGCACCGTGGGGTGGGCACCGTAGAGCCAGGGCACCGTGGGGCGGGCACCGTGGGGTGGGCACCGTGAGGCGGGCACCGTGAGGTGGGCACCGTAGAGGCAGGCACCGCAGAGGCAGGCACCGTAGAGGCGGGCACCGTGGAGGCAGGCACCGTGGGCAGGCACAGTGAAGTAGGCACCGTGAGGGCAGCCACCGTGAGGCAGGGCACCGTAGAGGCAGGCACCGTAGAGGCAGGGACCGTGAGGCGGGCACCGTAGAAATAGGCACAGTGAGGTGGCACAGTGAGGTGGGTACCGTAGAGGCGGGCACCGTGAGGTGGGCACCCTAGAGGCGGGCACCGTGGAGTGCACCATGGGGCAGGCAGCGTGGGGTTGGCACCATGGAGGCGGGCACCGTGAGACGCAGGGCACCGCAGAGGCAGGCACCGTGGGGTGGCACCGTGAGGCGGGCACCGTGAGACGGGCACCGTAGGGGCGGGCACCGTAGAGGCGGGCACCGTGGGGCGGTTGCCGTGGGGCGGGCACCGTGGGGCGGGCACAGTGGGGCGGGCACCGTGGGGTGGGCACCGTGGGGTGGGCACCGTGAGGCGGGCACCGTGGGGCGGGCACCGTGAGGCGGGCGCCGTGGGGCGGGCACCGTGGGGTGGGCACCGTGAGGCGGGCACCGTGGGGTGGGCGCCGTGAGGCGGGCACCGCAGGGCGGGCACCATGAGGCGGGCACCGTGAGGCGGGCACCGTAGGGGCGGGCACCGTGGAGGTGGGCACCGTAGAGGCGGGCACCGTAGACGCGGGCACCGTGGGGCGAGGCACCGCAGGGCGGGCACCGTGAGGCGGGCACCGTGGGGCGGGCACCGTGAAATGGGCACCGTGAGGTGGGCACTATGGGGCGGCCACCGTGGAGGCGGGCACCGTGGGGCGGGCACCGTAGGGGCGGGCACAGTGGGGCGGACACCGTGAAATGGGCACCGTGGGTGGGCACCGTGGGGTGAGGCACCGTGGAGGCAGGCACCCTGGGGTGGGCACCGTGAGGCGGGCACCGCAGGGCGGGCACCATAGGGCGGGCAGCGTGAGGCGGGCACCGCAGAGGCAGGCACCGTGAGGTGGGCACCGTGGGTAGGCGCGATGGGGCGGGCACCGTAGAGGCGGGCACCGTGGGGTGGGCACCGTGGGCAGGCACCGTGGAGGTGGGCACCATGGGCGGGCACCATGAGGCGGGCACCGCAGGGCGGGCACCGTAGAAGCGGGCACCGTATGAAAGGGCACCGTAGAGGCGGGCACCGTGAGGCAGGCACCGCAGAGGCAAGTACAGTGAGGCGGGCACCGCAGAGGCAAGTACAGTGGGGCAGGCACCGTAGAGGCGGGCACCGTGGAGGCGGGCACCGTGAGAGGCGGGCAGCACCGTGGAGGGCGGGGCGCCGCAGAGGCAAGTACAGTGGGGCGGGCACCGTGAGGGCGAGGCACCGTGGAGGCGGGCACCGTGGAGGCGGGCACCGGAGGCAGGGACCTAGTGGGGCCCTGGGCGCACCGTGAGGCGGGCACCGTGGAGCAGCACCGTGGGGGGCACCGTGAGGCGGGCCCGTGGGTGGGCACCGTGGGGTGGGCATCGTGGAAGCGGGCACCGTGAGGCGGGCACCGTAGAGGTGGACCGTGGGGGGCACCGTGAACGGGCTCCGTGAGGTGGGCACCGTGGGGTGGGCACCGTGGAGCGGGCACCGTGAGGCGGGCACCGTGGGGTGGGCACGTGGGGTGGGCACCGTGGAACGGGTACCGTGAGGTGGGCACCGTGGGGTGGGCACCGTGGAGGGGCACCGTAGAGGCGGGCACCGTGGAGGTGAGGCACCGTAGGTGGAGCACCGTGGGTAGACACCGTGGGGTGGGCCCGTGGGGTGGGCACCGTGAAGCAGGCACCGTAGAGGCGGGCATCGTGAGGGGGGACACCGTGAGGGGGGGCACCGTGGGGTGACACCGTGAGGTGGGCACCGTGAGGTGGGCACCGTGAGGCGGGCACCGTGGGGGGGCATCGTGGGGTGGGCACCGTGGGGTGGGCACCGACCGTGGGGTGGGCACCGTGGGGTGGGCACAGTGGGGGTGGGCACCGTGAGGGGGCACCGTGGGGTGGGCATCGTGGGGTGGGCAGCCGTGGGGCTGGGCACCGTGGGGCGGGCACCGTGAGGGGGCACCGTGAGGGGCACCTGGACGGGATGGAGCACCGTGGGGGGCACCGTGAGGCGGGCACCGTGGGGCGGGCACCGTAGAGGCGGGCACCGTGAGACGGGTACCGTAGGGCAGGGCACCGTGAGGGCGGGCACCGTAGAGGCAGGGCACCGTGAGGCGGGCACCTGGAGACGGGTGCCGTGAGGCAAGCACCGTGAGGCGGGCACCGTGAGGCGGGCACCGTGAGGGCGGGCACCGTGAGGCGGGCACCGTGAGGTAGGTACCGTGAGGCGGGCACCGTGGGGCGGGCACCGTGGGGGCCGGGGCACCGTGAGGGGGGGCACCGTGAGACAGGTGCCGTGAGGCGGGCACCGTGGGGCGGGCACCGTAGAGGGCCGGGGGGCACCGTAGGGTGGGCACCGTGAGGCGGGCACCGTGGGGTAGGGGACCGTGAGGCGGGCACCGTAGGGCGGGCACCGTGGGGCGGGCACCGTGAGGTGAGGCACCGTAGGGCGGGCACCTGAGACGGGTGCACCGTGAGGCGGGCACCGTGAGGGCGGGCACCGTGGGGCAGGCACGTGGGGTGGGCACCGTGGGGTGGGCACCGTGAGGGGCACCGTGAGGGTGGGCACCGTGGGGTGGGCACCGTGGGGTGGGCACCGTAGGGAGCGGGCACCGTGGGGTGGGCACCGTGGGGCGGGCACCGTGGGGTGGGCACCGTGGGGTGGGCACCGTGGGGTGGGCACCGTGGAGATGGGCACCGTGGGGTGCACCGTAGGGTGGGCACCGTGGGGCGGGCGCCGTAGACGGGCACCGTGGGGTGGGCACCGTGAGGTGGGCACCGTGGGGTGGGCACCGTGGAAGTGGGCACCGTGGGGCGGGCACCGTGGGGTGGGCACCGTGGGGCGGGCACCGTGGAGGGGCACCGTGAGGCGGGGCACCGTGGGGGGGCACCGTGAGGTGGGCACCGTGAGGCGGAGCACCGTGGGGTGGGCACCGTAGGGTGGGCACCGTGAGAGACGGCACCGTGAGGTGAGACACCGTGGGGTGGGCACCGTGGGGTGGCACCGTGAGGTGGGCACCGTGAGGCGGGCACCGTGAGGCGGGCACCGTGAGGCGGGCACCGTGAGACAGGCACCGTGGGGCGGGCACGTGGGCGGCACCGTGGGGCGGGCACCGTGGGGCGGGCACTGTGGGGCGGGCACCGTGAGAGGGTGGCACCGTGAGGCAGGCACCGTGGGCGGCACCGTGAGGCAGGGGACCGTGAGGGGGCACCGTGGGGGGCACCGTGAGGCGGCACCGTAGAGGCGGGCACCGTAGAGGCGGGCACCGTAGAGGCAGGCACCGTGAGACGGGTACCGTGGGGCGGGCACCGTGAGGCGGGCACCGTAGAGGCGGGCACCGTGAGGCGGGCACCGTGAGACGGGCCGTAGAGGCGGGCACCGTGGGGCGGGCACCGTGGGGGGCGGGCACCGTAGAGGCGGGCACCGTGGGGCGGGCACCGTGAGACGGGTCCGTGGAGGCGGGCACCGTGGGGCGGGCACAGTGAGGCGGGCACCGTGAGGCGGGCCCGTAGAGACGGGCACCGTGGGGCGGGCACCGTGGGGCGGGCACCGTGGGGTGGGCACCGTGAGGCGGGCACCGTGAGGTGGGCACCGTGGGGCGGGCACCGTGGGTGGGCGCCGTGAGGGGGGGCGCCGTGGGGTGGGCACCGTGGAGGGGGCACCGTGGCGGGTCACCGTGGGGCGGGCGCCGTGGGGCGGGCACAGTGGAGGTGGGCACCGTGGGGTGGGCACCGTGGGGTGGGCACCGTGGGGTGGGCACCGTGGGGGGCACCGTGGGGTGGGCACCGTGGGGCGGGCACCGTGGGGTGGGCACCGTGGGGTGGGCACCGTGGGGTGGGCACCGTGGGGTGGGCACCGTGGGTGGGGACCGTGGGGTGGGCACCGTGGGGCGGGCACCGTGAGGGTGGGGGCACCGTGAGGTGAGCACCGTGGGGTGGGCACCGTAGGGGTGGGCCGCGTGGGGTGGGCACCGTGGGGGGGCACCGTGGGGCGGGCACCGTGGGGTGGGCACCGTAGGGCGGGCCCGTGGGGTGGGCCCGTGGGGTGGGCCCGTGGGCGGGCCCCGGGGGGGGGACCGTGGGGCTGCCCTGGGGTGGGCCCGTGGGGCGGGCCCGTGAGACGGCCGGGGTGACACCGTAAAGGTGGGCCCGTGGGGTGGGCCCTGAAGGGGCACCGTGGGGCGGGCACCGTGGGGGTGGGACCGTGGGGCGGCCCGTGAGACGGGCCCGGGGGCGGGCCCGTGGGGGCCCGGGCACCGTGGGGTGGGCCCGTAGGGGGGGCCCACTGGGGGTGGCCCGTGGGGTGGGCACCGTAGGGGCGGGCCCCGTGGGTGAACCCGTGGGGCGGGCACCGGGGGGTGGGCCCGTGGGGAACACCGTGGGGCGGGGCCCCGTGGGGTGGACCCGTGGGGCGGGCCCGTATGGGCCCGAGGGTGACACCGTTGGGCACCGTGGGGTAACACCGTGGGCGGGCACCGTAGGGGTGAACACCGTAGGGGCGGGCACCGTGGGTGGCACCGTGGGTAGACACCTAGAGGCGGCCCGTGATGGCACCTGAGGCGGCACCGTGAGGTGAACACCGAGGGGCGGGCACCTGGGGTAGGCACCGTTAGACACCTGGGGGTAGGCTTCTTGAGGTTAATGTTGTTTTACTCCCTTCGGTTTTTTTGGGGGGAAAACTCCTTCCAGCTCTCCACCCACCACCTCTGTAATTCCCGTACCTCTGTTTCATTTGTAACTGTATATATATATATATATATATATATATATATATATATATATATATATATATATATATATATATTATATTTTTTTTATATATATATTTGCCCCACAACGTGGTTTTGACCCATCAACACCGCGACAAATGAGGACTCAACCCCCTGCTTTGGCCAGTCATGGTTTCCCTCCCATGGGCAGGCCAAATCAATGGGTTCAGTTTTTTAATCCGTTTTTATTAATATATATATATATATATATATATATTATATATATATATATATATAAAAATATATATATATATATATATTTTATATATATATATATAAGTTGTTGTTGTGTGTGTGTGTGTGTGTGTGTGTGTGTAAAATCTTTTTACTTATCTATCTCAAACTAACCCCATCATGGGCGGGGGTCTGCTGAAGTCTGGCCGGGCTTTCGCCGAGGTCTTGGCCGAGTCTTGGCCGAGGGCTTGCCGGTCGGGCCCAGGTCTTGCTGTATGTGGTACTTGGGGGGTACCCCATGAGTGGTCTTAACCTCTTTTTCCCAAAAGTATATACACTGAAAATGTGTGTATCTCTCGTGTATATACACTGAGAACTGTGTGTATCTCTCGGGGTTTTACACTGAGAAGTGTGTTATCTCTCTTTATACATGAAATTTTATCTCTCTTATATACACGGGAAATGTTTATTCTCGGGGTTTTATCACTGGGGAAATTTGTATCTCTCGGGGTATATAAACCCAAATGTTTCTTCGGGGTATATACACTGAATTTTTATCTTCCGGGGTATATACACTGGAAAATGTGTGTATCTTCGGGGTATATACACAGAATGTGTGTATCTTCGTGTATATACACTGGAAAGGGGATATCTTCCTTATATACCAGAAGTGTTTACTTCCGTTTTATACACAAAGTGTGTGTATCTCTCGTGTATATCACTGAAAGTGTGTGTATCTCTCGGATATACACTGAGAGGTGTGTATTTTCGGTGTATACACACTGGGAAATGTGTTTTCTTCCGGTTATATACACTGGGAAATGTGTATATCTCCCCTTATATACACAGAAGTGTGTTTTTCTCGTGTATATACACTGAGAATTTATATCTCGGTGTATATACACTGAGAAGGGGTATATCTCCCCGTTATATACATGAAATGTTATATCTCTCGGGGTATATACATGAGAATTTTATATCTCCCGTGTATATACACTGAGAAGTGTTATATTCCCGGGGTATATACACTGAGAAATGTGTATATCTTCGGTTATTTAAAACCGAGATTTATATCTTCCTTATATACACTGAAGGGTGTGTATATCTCCCCTTTTTATACACTGGGGAAGGGGTATATCTTCAGTGTATATACCAAAAATTTATATTTTTGTATATACACCGGGAAGGGTTTTATCTTCGGGGTATAACACTGAAAGTGTTATACTCGGTATATACCACGAAGGGGTATATCTTCCGGTTTTTATACACCGAGAATGTGTTTTCTCGTGTATATCACTGAAGGGGATTTTATCTTTTTAAAACCGATATACACTGAGAAGTGTGTATATCTTCCGGTGTATATACACCGAGAAGTGTGTATATCTCCCGGTGTATATACACTGAGAAGTGTGTATATCTCCCGGTGTATATACACTGAGAAGTGTGTATATCTTCCGGTGTATATACACCGAGAAGTGTGTATATCTTCCGGTGTATATACACTGAGAAGTGTGTATATCTTCCGGTGTATATACACTGAGAAGTGTGTATATCTCCCGGTGTATATACACTGAGAAGTGTGTATATCTTCCGGTGTATATACACTGAGAAGTGTGTATATCTCCCGGTGTATATACACTGAGAAGTGTGTATATCTTCCGGTGTATATACACCGAGAAGTGTGTATATCTTCCGGTGTATATACACTGAGAAGTGTGTATATCTTCCGGTGTATATACACTGAGAAGTGTGTATATCTTCCGGTGTATATACACTGAGAAGTGTGTATATCTTCCGGTGTATATACACTGAGAAGTGTGTGTATCTTCCGGTGTATATACACTGAGAAGTGTGTATATCTTCCGGTGTATATACACTGAGAAGTGTGTATATCGTCCGGTGTATATACACTGAGAAGTGTGTATATCTTCCGGTGTATATACACCGAGAAGTGTGTATATCTCCCGGTGTATATACACTGAGAAGTGTGTATATCTTCCGGTGTATATACACCGAGAAGTGTGTATATCTTCCGGTGTATATACACCGAGAAGTGTGTATATCTTCCGGTGTATATACACCGAGAAGTGTGTATATCTCCCGGTGTATATACACCGAGAAGTGTGTATATCTTCCGGTGTATATACACCGAGAAGTGTGTATATCTCCCGGTGTATATACACTGAGAAGTGTGTATATCTCCCGGTGTATATACACTGAGAAGTGTGTATATCTCCCGGTGTATATACACTGAGAAGTGTGTATATCTCTCGGTGTATATACACTGAGAAGTGTGTATATCTTCCGGTGTATATACACTGAGAAGTGTGTATATCTTCCGGTGTATATACACCGAGAAGTGTGTATATCTCCCGGTGTATATACACTGAGAAGTGTGTATATCTTCCGGTGTATATACACCGAGAAGTGTGTATATCTTCCGGTGTATATACACCGAGAAGTGTGTATATCTTCCGGTGTATATACACCGAGAAGTGTGTATATCTCCCGGTGTATATACACCGAGAAGTGTGTATATCTTCCGGTGTATATACACCGAGAAGTGTGTATATCTCCCGGTGTATATACACTGAGAAGTGTGTATATCTCCCGGTGTATATACACTGAGAAGTGTGTATATCTCCCGGTGTATATACACTGAGAAGTGTGTATATCTCTCGGTGTATATACATACACTGATGGCGGGGCTACATTAATGGCTACGAGGTGAGAGATTTCAACGCTACCTGAGGGACGGATCTACGTTCAGCGGGGAAGAACGTTGGCTTCCACACGCTCCTTGGAAGAACGTTGGCTTCCACACGCTCCTTGGAAGAACGTTGGCTTCCACACGCTCCTTGGAAGAACGTTGGCTTCCACACGCTCCTTGGAAGAACGTTGGCTTCCACACGCTCCTTGGAAGAACGTTGGCTTCCACACGCTCCTTGGAAGACCGTTGGCTTCCACACGCTCCTTGGAAGAACGTTGGCTTCCACACGCTCCTTGGAAGAACGTTGGCTTCCACACGCTCCTTGGAAGAACGTTGGCTTCCACACGCTCCTTGGAAGAACGTTGGCTTCCACACGCTCCTTGGAAGAACGTTGGCTTCCACACGCTCCTTGGAAGAACGTTGGCTTCCACACGCTCCTTGGAAGAACGTTGGCTTCCACACGCTCCTTGGAAGAACGTTGGCTTCCACACGCTCCTTGGAAGAACGTTGGCTTCCACACGCTCCTTGGAAGAACGTTGGCTTCCACACGCTCCTTAGAAGAACGTTGGCTTACACACGCTCCTTGGAAGAACGTTGGCTTCCACACGCTCCTTGGAAGAACGTTGGCTTCCACACGCTCCTTGGAAGAACGTTGGCTTCCACACGCTCCTTGGAAGAACGTTGGCTTCCACACGCTCCTTGGAAGAACGTTGGCTTCCACACGCTCCTTGGAAGAACGTTGGCTTCCACACGCTCCTTGGAAGAACGTTGGCTTCCACACGCTCCTTGGAAGAACGTTGGCTTCCGCACGCTCCTTGGAAGAATGTTGGCTTACACACGTTCCTTAGAAGAATGTTGGCTTACACACGCTCCTTGGAAGAACGTTGGCTTCCACACGCTCCTTGGAAGAACGTTGGCTTCCACACGCTCCTTGGAAGAACGTTGGCTTCCACACGCTCCTTGGAAGAACGTTGGCTTCCACACGCTCCTTGGAAGAACGTTGGCTTCCACACGTTCCTTAGAAGAATGTTGGCTTACACACGCTCCTTGGAAGAACGTTGGCTTCCACACGCTCCTTGGAAGAATGTTGGCTTCCACACGTTCCTTAGAAGAATGTTGGCTTACACACGCTCCTTGGAAGAATGTTGACTGCCACACGCTCCTTACAAGAATGTTGACTGCCACACGCTCCTTCACGACGTTGGATTCAACATTAAAAAACGTTGTATTCTATTCTTTGGAATCCAACATATTTTTTATCAGGCAGTAACAAAAATCTGCTATTATTATTGTCATTATTATTATTATTTCTATCGTTGTTGTTGTTATTATTTTGTTAGTAACCAGTGAGGGAGGTACGACAGTCTTTTGTTAGTAACCAGTGAGGGAGGTACGACAGTCTTTTGTTAGTAACCAGTGAGGGAGGTACGACAGTCTTTTGTTAGTAACCAGTGAGGGAGGTACGACAGTCTTTTGTTAGTACCCAGTGAGGGAGGTACGACAGTCTTTTGTTAGTAACCAGTGAGGGAGGTACGACAGTCTTTTGTTAGTAACCAGTGAGGGAGGTACGACAGTCTTTTGTTAGTAACCAGTGAGGGAGGTACGACAGTCTTTTGTTAGTACCCAGTGAGGGAGGTACGACAGTCTTTTGTTAGTACCCAGTGAGGGAGGTACGACAGTCTTTTGTTAGTAACCAGTGAGGGAGGTACGACAGTCTTTTGTTAGTAACCAGTGAGGGAGGTACGACAGTCTTTTGTTAGTACCCAGTGAGGGAGGTACGACAGTCTTTTGTTAGTAACCAGTGAGGGAGGTACGACAGTCTTTTGTTAGTAACCAGTGAGGGAGGTACGACAGTCTTTTATTAGTAACCAGTGAGGGAGGTACGACAGTCTTTTGTTAGTAACCAGTGAGGGAGGTACGACAGTCTTTTGTTAGTAACCAGTGAGGGAGGTACGACAGTCTTTTGTTAGTAACCAGTGAGGGAGGTACGACAGTCTTTTGTTAGTAACCAGTGAGGGAGGTACGACAGTCTTTTGTTAGTAAACAGTGAGGGAGGTACGACAGTCTTTTGTTAGTACCCAGTGAGGGAGGTACGACAGTCTTTTGTTAGTACCCAGTGAGGGAGGTACGACAGTCTTTTGTTAGTACCCAGTGAGGGAGGTACGACAGTCTTTTGTTAGTACCCAGTGAGGGAGGTACGACAGTCTTTTGTTAGTAACCAGTGAGGGAGGTACGACAGTCTTTTGTTAGTAACCAGTGAGGGAGGTACGACAGTCTTTTGTTAGTACCCAGTGAGGGAGGTACGACAGTCTTTTGTTAGTAACCAGTGAGGGAGGTACGACAGTCTTTTGTTAGTAACCAGTGAGGGAGGTACGACAGTCTTTTGTTAGTAACCAGTGAGGGAGGTACGACAGTCTTTTGTTAGTAACCAGTGAGGGAGGTACGACAGTCTTTTGTTAGTAACCAGTGAGGGAGGTACGACAGTCTTTTGTTAGTAACCAGTGAGGGAGGTACGACAGTCTTTTGTTAGTAACCAGTGAGGGAGGTACGACAGTCTTTTGTTAGTAAACAGTGAGGGAGGTACGACAGTCTTTTGTTAGTACCCAGTGAGGGAGGTACGACAGTCTTTTGTTAGTACCCAGTGAGGGAGGTACGACAGTCTTTTGTTAGTAACCAGTGAGGGAGGTACGACAGTCTTTTGTTAGTAAACAGTGAGGGAGGTACGACAGTCTTTTGTTAGTACCCAGTGAGGGAGGTACGACAGTCTTTTGTTAGTACCCAGTGAGGGAGGTACGACAGTCTTTTGTTAGTAACCAGTGAGGGAGGTACGACAGTCTTTTGTTAGTACCCAGTGAGGGAGGTACGACAGTCTTTTGTTAGTAACCAGTGAGGGAGGTACGACAGTCTTTTGTTAGTAACCAGTGAGGGAGGTACGACAGTCTTTTGTTAGTAACCAGTGAGGGAGGTACGACAGTCTTTTGTTAGTAACCAGTGAGGGAGGTACGACAGTCTTTTGTTAGTAACCAGTGAGGGAGGTACGACAGACTTTTGTTAGTAACCCGTGAGGGAAGTACGACAGTCTTTTGTTAGTAACCAGTGAGGGAGGTACGACAGTCTTTTGTTAGTAACCAGTGAGGGAGGTACGACAGTCTTTTGTTAGTAACCAGTGAGGGAGGTACGACAGTCTTTTGTTAGTAACCAGTGAGGGAGGTACGACAGTCTTTTGTTAGTAACCAGTGAGGGAGGTACGACAGTCTTTTGTTAGTAACCAGTGAGGGAGGTACGACAGTCTTTTGTTAGTACCCAGTGAGGGAGGTACGACAGTCTTTTGTTAGTAAACAGTGAGGGAGGTACGACAGTCTTTTGTTAGTAACCAGTGAGGGAGGTACGACAGTCTTTTGTTAGTACCCAGTGAGGGAGGTACGACAGTCTTTTGTTAGTAACCAGTGAGGGAGGTTCGACAGTCTTTTGTTAGTAACCAGTGAGGGAGGTACGACAGTCTTTTGTTAGTAACCAGTGAGGGAGGTACGACAGTCTTTTGTTAGTAACCAGTGAGGGAGGTACGACAGTCTTTTGTTAGTACCCAGTGAGGGAGGTACGACAGTCTTTTGTTAGTACCCAGTGAGGGAGGTACGACAGTCTTTTGTTAGTAAGCAGTGAGGGAGGTACGACAGTCTTTTGTTAGTACCCAGTGAGGGAGGTACGACAGTCTTTTGTTAGTACCCAGTGAGGGAGGTACGACAGTCTTTTGTTAGTAACCAGTGAGGGAGGTACGACAGTCTTTTGTTAGTACCCAGTGAGGGAGGTACGACAGTCTTTTGTTAGTAACCAGTGAGGGAGGTACGACAGTCTTTTGTTAGTAACCAGTGAGGGAGGTACGACAGTCTTTTGTTAGTAACCAGTGAGGGAGGTACGACAGTCTTTTGTTAGTAACCAGTGAGGGAGGTACGACAGTCTTTTGTTAGTAACCAGTGAGGGAGGTACGACAGTCTTTTGTTAGTAACCAGTGAGGGAGGTACGACAGTCTTTTGTTAGTAACCAGTGAGGGAGGTACGACAGTCTTTTGTTAGTAACCAGTGAGGGAGGTACGACAGTCTTTTGTTAGTAAACAGTGAGGGAGGTACGACAGTCTTTTGTTAGTAACCAGTGAGGGAGGTACGACAGTCTTTTGTTAGTACCCAGTGAGGGAGGTACGACAGTCTTTTGTTAGTAACCAGTGAGGGAGGTACGACAGTCTTTTGTTAGTAACCAGTGAGGGAAGTACGACAGTCTTTTGTTAGTAACCAGTGAGGGAGGTACGACAGTCTTTTGTTAGTAACCAGTGAGGGAGGTACGACAGTCTTTTGTTAGTAACCAGTGAGGGAGGTACGACAGTCTTTTGTTAGTAACCAGTGAGGGAGGTACGACAGTCTTTTGTTAGTAACCAGTGAGGGAGGTACGACAGTCTTTTGTTAGTAACCAGTGAGGGAGGTACGACAGTCTTTTGTTAGTAACCAGTGAGGGAGGTACGACAGTCTTTTGTTAGTAACCAGTGAGGGAGGTACGACAGTCTCTTGTTAGTAACCAGTGAGGGAGGTACGACAGTCTTTTCATATGAGTGTGAAAGAGAGATATTAAACGTTGTACACTCTGGCAGGACCGTCACTCTGACAGGACCGTCACTCTGGCAGGGACGTCACTCTGGCAGGACCGTCACTCTGGCAGGACCGTCACTCTGGCAGGACCGTCACTCTGGCAGGACCGTCACTCTGGCAGGACCGTCACTCTGGCAGGACCGTCACTCTGGCAGGACCGTCACTCTGGCAGGACCGTCACTCTGGTAGGACCGTCACTCTGGCAGGACCGTCACTCTGGCAGGACCGTCACTCTGGCAGGGCCGTCACTCTGGCAGGGCCGTCACTCTGGCAGGACCGTCACTCTGGCAGGACCGTCACTCTGGCAGGACCATCACTCTGGCAGGACCGTCACTCTGGCAGGACCGTCACTCTGGCAGGACCGTCACTCTGGCAGGACCGTCACTCTGGCAGGACCGTCACTCTGGCAGGACCGTCACTCTGGCAGGACCGTCACTCTGGCAGGGCCGTCACTCTGGCAGGGCCGTCACTCTGGCAGGGCCGTCACTCTGGCAGGACCGTCACTCTGGCAGGACCGTCACTCTGGCAGGACCGTCACTCTGGCAGGACCGTCACTCTGGCAGGACCGTCACTCTGGCAGGGACGTCACTCTGGCAGGACCGTCACTCTGGCAGGGACGTCACTCTGGCAGGACCGTCACTCTGGCAGGACCGTCACTCTGGCAGGACCGTCACTCTGGCAGGACCGTCACTCTGGCAGGACCGTCACTCTGGCAGGACCGTCACTCTGGCAGGACCGTCACTCTGGCAGGACCGTCACTCTGGCAGGACCGTCACTCTAGCAGGACCGTCACTCTGGCAGGACCGTCACTCTGGCAGGGCCGTCACTCTGGCAGGACCGTCACTCTGGCAGGACCGTCACTCTGGCAGGACCGTCACTCTGGCAGGACCGTCACTCTGGCAGGACCGTCACTCTGGCAGGACCGTCACTCTGGCAGGACCGTCACTCTGGCAGGACCGTCACTCTGGCAGGACCGTCACTCTGGCAGGACCGTCACTCTGGCAGGACCGTCACTCTGGCAGGACCGTCACTCTGGCAGGACCGTCACTCTGGCAGGACCGTCACTCTGGCAGGGACGTCACTCTGGCAGGACCGTCACTCTGGCAGGAACGTCACTCTGGCAGGACCGTCACTCTGGCAATACCGTCACTCTGGCAGGACCGTCACTCTGGCAGGACCGTCACTCTGGCAGGACCGTCACTCTGGCAGGACCGTCACTCTGGCAGGACCGTCACTCTGGCAGGGACGTCACTCTGGCAGAGACGTCACTCTGGCAGGACCGTCACTCTGGCAGGACCGTCACTCTGGCAGGGACGTCACTCTGGCAGGACCGTCACTCTGGCAGGACCGTCACTCTGGCAGGACCGTCACTCTGGCAGGACCGTCACTCTGGCAGGACCGTCACTCTGGCAGGGACGTCACTCTGGCAGGACCGTCACTCTGGCAGGACCGTCACTCTGGCAGGACCGTCACTCTGGCAGGGCCGTCACTCTGGCAGGACTGTCACTCTGGCAGGACCGTCACTCTGGCAGGGCCGTCACTCTGGCAGGACCGTCACTCTGGCAGGACCGTCACTCTGGCAGGGCCGTCACTCTGGCAGGACTGTCACTCTGGCAGGACCGTCACTCTGGCAGGGCCGTCACTCTGGCAGGAATGTCACTCTGGCAGGACCGTCACTCTGTCAGGGCCTTCACTCTGGCAGGGACGTCACTCTGGCAGGACCGTCACTCTGGCAGGACCGTCACTCTGGCAGGACCGTCACTCTGGCAGGGCCGTCACTCTGGCAGGACCGTCACTCTGGCAGGGCCGTCACTCTGGCAGGACCGTCACTCTGGCAGGACCGTCACTCTGGCAGGACCGTCACTCTGGCAGGGCCGTCACTCTGGCAGGACCGTCACTCTGGCAGGACCGTCACTCCGGCAGGGCCGTCACTCTGGCAGGGCCGTCACTCTGGCAGGGCCGTCACTCTGGCAGGACCGTCACTCTGGCAGGGCCGTCACTCTGGCAGGGCCGTCACTCTGGCAGGGCCGTCACTCTGGCAGGGCCGTCACTCTGGCAGGACCGTCATTCTGGCAGGGCCGTCACTCTGGCAGGACCGTCACTATAGCAGGACCGTCACTCTGGCAGGGCCGTCACTCTGGCAGGGCCGTCACTCTGGCAGGGCCGTCACTCTGGCAGGGCCGTCACTCTGGCAGGGCCGTCACTCTGGCAGGGCCGTCACTCTGGCAGGGCCGTCACTCTGGCAGGACCGTCACTCTGGCAGGGCCGTCACTCTGGCAGGGCCGTCACTCTGGCAGGGCCGTCACTCTGGCAGGACCGTCACTCTGGCAGGACCGTCACTCTGGCAGGACCGTCACTCTGGCAGGATCGTCACTCTGGCAGGACCGTCATTCTGGCAGGACTGTCACTCTGGCAGGACCGTCACTCTGGCAGGACTGTCACTCTGGCAGGACCGTCACTCTGGCAGGACCGTCACTCTGGCAGGACTGTCACTCTGGCAGGACCGTCACTCTGGCAGGACCGTCACTCTGGCAGGACCGTCACTCTGGCAGGACTGTCACTCTGGCAGGGACGTCATTCTGGCAGGACCGTCACTCTGGCAGGACTGTCACTCTGGCAGGACTGTCACTCTGGCAGGGACGTCACTCTGGCAGGACCGTCACTCTGGCAGGACCGTCACTCTGGCAGGACCGTCACTCTGGCAGGACTGTCACTCTGGCAGGGACGTCACTCTGGCAGGGACGTCACTCTGGCAGGGACGTCACTCTGGCAGGGACGTTACTCTGGCAGGACCGTCACTCTGGCAGGACCGTCACCCTGGCAGGGACGTCACTCTGGCAGGGGCGTCACTCTGGCAGGGACGTCACTCTGGCAGGGACGTCACTCTGGCAGGGACGTCACTCTGGCAGGGACGTCACTCTGGCAGGGCCGTCACTCTGCCAGGACCGTCACTCTGGCAGGACCGTCACTCTGGCAGGACCGTCACTCTGGCAGGACCGTCACTCTGGCAGGGACGTCACTCTGGCAGGGACGTCACTCTGGCAGGGACGTCACTCTGGCAGGACCGTCACTGGCAGGACCGTCACTCTGGCAGGACCGTCACTTTGGCAGGACCGTCACTCTGGAAGGACCGTCACTCTGGCAGGACCGTCACTCTGGCAGGGACGTCACTCTGGCAGGGACGTCACTCTGGCAGGACCGTCACTCTGGCAGGACCGTCACTCTGGCATGACCGTCACTCTGGCAGGACCATCACTCTGGCAGGACCGTCACTCTGGAAGGACCGTCACTCTGGCAGGACCGTCACTCTGGCAGGACCGTCACTCTGGCAGGACCGTCACTCTGGAAGGACCGTCACTCTGGAAGGACCGTCACTCTGGCAGGACCGTCACTCTGGCAGGACCGTCACTCTGGCAGGACCGTCACTCTGGCAGGGCCGTCACTCTGGCAGAGCCGTCACTCTGGCAGGACCGTCACTCTGGCAGGACCGTCACTCTGGCAGGACCGTCACTCTGGCAGGGCCGTCACTCTGGCAGGGCCGTCACTCTGGCAGGACCGTCACTCTGGCAGGACCGTCACTCTGGCAGGACCGTCACTCTGGCATTACCGTCACTCTGGCAGGACCGTCACTCTGGCAGGACCGTCACTCTGGCAGGACCGTCACTCTGGCAGGACCGTCACTCTGGCAGGACCGTCACTCTGGCAGGACCGTCACTCTGGCAGGACCGTCACTCTGGCAGGACCGTCACTCTGGCAGGGCCGTCAGTCTGGCAGGGCCGGCACTCTGGCAGGGCCGTCACTCTGGCAGGACCGTCACTCTGGCAGGACCGTCACTCTGGCAGGACCGTCACTCTGGCAGGACCGTCACTCTGGCAGGACCGTCACTCGCAGGGCCGTCACTCTGGCAGGGCCGTCACTCTGGCAGGACCGTCACTCTGGCAGGACCGTCACTCTGGCAGGACCGTCACTCTGGCAGGACCGTCACTCTGGCAGGACCGTCACTCTGGCAGGGCCGTCACTCTGGCAGGACCGTCACTCTGGCAGGACCGTCACTCTGGCAGGACCGTAACTCTGGCAGGACCGTCACTCTGGCAGGACTGTCACTCTGGCAGGGCCGTCACTCTGGCAGGGCCGTCACTCTGACAGGGCCGTCACTCTGGCAGGGCCGTCACTCTGGCAGGACCGTCACTCTGGCAGGACCGTCACTTTGGCAGGACCGTCACTCTGGCAGGACCGTCACTCTGGCAGAACCGTCACTCTGGCAGGACCGTCACTCTGGCAGGGCCGTCACTCTGGCAGGGCCGTCACTCTGGCAGGACCGTCACTCTGGCAGGGCAGTCACTCTGGCAGGACCGTCACTCTGGCAGGACCGTCACTCTGGCAGGACCGTCACTCTGGCAGGACCGTCACTCTGGCAGGACCGTCACTCTGGCAGGACCGTCACTCTGGCAGGACCGTCACTCTGGCAGGACCGTCACTCTGGCAGGGCCGTCACTCTGGCAGGACCGTCACTCTGGCAGGGCCGTCACTCTGGCAGGACCGTCACTCTGGCAGGGCCGTCACTCTGGCAGGACCGTCACTCTGGCAGGGCAGTCACTCTGGCAGGACCGTCACTCTGGCAGGACCGTCACTCTGGCAGGGCCGTCACTCTGGCAGGACCGTCACTCTGGCAGGACCGTCACTCTGGCAAGGCCGTCACTCTGGCAGGACCGTCACTCTGGCAAGGCCGTCACTCTGGCAGGACCGTCACCCAACTAAATATATTTTAGATTTGTTTACAATAATTTAATACTAAACAAACACAACGAAATATATTTTTTTCGTTAGGTTTAGAATGATTTTGGAGAAATTATTGCATACACAAATTTTCACTTGTCCTATATGGCAAGATGAGCGTTGCTATTTAAGCCAAGATCGCAAGTTCTGCCTATTCGGCACGACATATATATATATATATATATATATATATATATATATATATATATATATATATATATATATATATATATATATATATATATATATATATATATTATATATATTATATAAATATGAGGTGTGTCATACAGTGAAGATACAAGAGGCAGTATCCGCATTCCACCATGGTTGACAATATTCTCAACCACAACAGTGAACGTGTCAGACCGTGAAGACTAGCGTCCCGGTGAGGGTCCCAGTTCCCTGGGTAGTGTACTCACCAAGCTGTACTCACCTCCTTGTACTCACCTACCTGTACTGATTTCCTTGTTTTCATCCATCGGTGTTTGCATGGGGTCCAGTCACAGCTCCTGGCACCTCCTCTTATCTCTTATGTGAGGGTTTACTGATTAATGTTTTTTGTATCCACTTAAGGTGTTTACCAGGTAAAGTGGTCACCAGGTAGGGTGGTCACCAGGTAAAGTGGTCACCAGGTAAGGTGGTCACCAGGTAAAGTGGTCACCAGGTAAGGTGTTTACCAGGTAAAGTGGTCACCAGGTAGGGTGGTCACCAGGTAAAGTGGTCACCAGGTAAGGTGGTCACCAGGTAAAGTTTCCACCAGGTAAGGTAGTCACCAGGTAAAATGATCACCAGGTAAGGTGGTCACCAGGTAAGGTGGCCACCAGGTAAGGTGGTCACCAGGCAAAATGATCACCAGGTGAGGTGGTCACCAGGTAAGGTGGCCACCAGGTAAAATGATCACCAGGTAAGGTGGTCACCAGGTAAGGTGGTCACCAGGTAAAGTTTCCACCAGGTAAGGTGGTCACCAGGTAAAATGATCACCAGGTAAGGTGGTCACCAGGTAAAATGATCACCAGGTAAGGTGGTCACCAGGTAAGGTGGTCACCAGGTAAGGTGGTCACCAGGTAAGGTGGTCACCAGGTAAAGTTTCCACCAGGTAAGGTGGTCACCAGGTAAAGTTTCCACCAGGTAAGGTGGTCACCAGGTAACGTGGCCACCAGGTAAGGTGGTCACCAGGTAAAGTTTCCACCAGGTAAGGTGGCCACCAGGTAAAATGATCACCAGGTAAGGTGGTCACCAGGTAAGGTGGCCACCAGGTAAAGTTTCCACCAGGTAAGGTGGTCACCAGGTAAAATTTCCACCAGGTAAGGTGGTCACCTGGTAAGGTGGCCACCAGGTAAGGTGGCCACCAGGTAAGGTGGCCACCAGGTAAGGTGGCCACCAGGTAAGGTGGCCACCAGGTAAGGTGGCCACCAGGTAAAGTTTCCACCAGGTAAGGTGGTCACCAGGTAAAATTTCCACCAGGTAAGGTGGTCACCTGGTAAGGTGGCCACCAGGTAAGGTGACCACCAGGTAAGGTGACCACCAGGTAAGGGGTCTTCGTAAGATGGGTTCTGATGTAGTGTCTCTCCTAATCTCTCTCTTCCCCCACCTTCTCCCCACCCATTCTCCCCTCCCTCAGCAATCACCTAGTATTGTGTATAATTACAGAGGGTGATGTATCTCTCTCACTCTGCAAGACATTATAGACCAACTCACCGTTATGCCCCACACACTGCGGCCACACATTATAAACGGCTAACACCACACGGCTATAATTACACGCGTTATGATGTACCTGTGCTTGCTTCCAAGAGTTCTCCCAAAGTACCGGCTTCCCTGCTGCCTCCATGATCAACCAGGCTGTTGTTACACCAACACAACCCACCATCTGGTCACCTACACTCCACTCCCCACACTGACGACGTTCGTGTCAAACCCGTGGCCGGTTTCGAGGGGGTTCTGTACCCTGGCAGCCCGGCCTGGAGTCAGACTTTCCTAATGACTCCTTGCTCCAACCATAATCTTGCCAGTGACAGGTTGCTTGAACGAGACTGCTTGATCCAGCACATTTCTATATTTATTAATTATTAACAGAGTCCATTATATATATATATATATATATATATATATATATATATATATATATATATATATATATATATATACAAGGAATTCGCAAGAGCAGGCGAAATATAAACAAACACTGATCTCTGGCTGAAGGAGACTCGAACCTACGAACCTTGGAACAAAGTACGTAGTGCTTTACCAATCTACCCACACTGGACAATACCTTGGAGTCCAGCTTGGATGGGTGTGAGTTGGACCTGACTAGCTTGTGCTGCTGGGTCTGGTACAGTGCTCCATCCTTGAGTGGGGATGACCAGACTGGGTGGGTCATTGGGATAATCCGGGGGGTGGGTCATTGGTCTAATCCGGGGGGGGGGACATGGACCTGCTCCGCATGGGTCAGTAGGCCTGTTGCAGTGTTCCTTCTTTCTTATCTTATCTCATCCCCTGCATGCATCAGCCTTACTAGAGATATTAACAATGCAAGGAATTCGCAAGAGAAGGGGAAATATACACAAACACTGATCTCTGGCTGAAGGAGACTCGAACCTACGAACCTTGGAACAAGGTATGCAGTGCTTTACCAATCTACCCACACTGGACAATACCTTGGATTCCAGCTTGCGCTAGACTTTGATCCAAGGCAGCCAGCTTTCAGGGAGAAGGCCTGCTCTTGCGAATTCCTTGCATTGTTAATATCTCTAGTAAGGCTGATGCATGCAGGGGATGAGATGAAAAGCTGTAAGCCTTCTCACTGAAAGCTGGCTGCCTTGGATCAAAGTCTAGCGCAAGCTGGACTCCAAGGTATTGGTCCAGTGTGGACAGATTGGTAAAGCACTGCGTACCTTGTTCCAAGGTTCGTAGGTTCGAGTCTCCTTCAGCCAGAGATCAGTGTTTATATATATATATATATATATATATATATATATATATATATATATATATATATATATATATATATATTAGCGTGCGGTACTGAGGATTGTATCAGTGCTGAAGACAAGCACAGACTGGTTGGACAA
>NC_091337.1:9583173-9585520 GCF_038502225.1 Cherax quadricarinatus | reverse complement strand
AGGAAAGACTGGGAGTTAGAGCTCCAAAAAGGGAGGAAGAGTGGGGAAGGAAGATAGTAGAGCTTGGTAAGAAAATGGAAGAGCGGATAGCTGAAGAGTGCAGGAAGTGGGAAGTACAGGTCTTAGCAGCAGAAGCTAGGATACAGTGCTTAGAAGAGAAACTGCAAAGCCTGAAACAGATTAGAGAGACAAATGACAATTCAGATGTGACATCAGGAAATTCAAAGTCAGGCGCAGACAAGGGGATGGTAAGCAACAACGGAGACATGCCGTACACGAAGGCCCTATCAGACCCACGTGGGGCCAGGGAAAAGACGATGAGCACACTAAGATCAAGCGACAGGTCCGAAGACAATGAAGGTTTGTTATATGCAGAGATTCTAACAGCCAACTGCAGTAGCAAGGGACAGCTGGCCAGGAAAGACAGTCCACTGAGAATAGAAGTTTCAGATATGACAGGGACTGAAGGCAAGAACATGTCAATGGAAGGAAATAAAATGCCTCAGAGGACGCAGATGGAGACTCAGTGGGAGGAGGAAAGGGCGAGGTCAGTGTTTGTGTACGGGCTCCAAGAAGCCAAGGGGGCCAACTTTGAAGAAATAAAACAGGAGGAGAAAAAAATGATTGAAGGCATCATGAAAACAATAGGGGAGGGCAATATGACCCAGGTGACAAATTTTCAGAGAATTGGGTGGTTTGCGAGTGGAAGGATACGGCCTGTCAGAGTAACTTTCAAGGAAGAATCAGTTCGAATCAGGATTCTGCAAGAGAAAGCAAGACTGAGGGACAAAGAGGGGTACCAGAGAGTATACCTCGACCGCGACAGAACACAAGAAGAAAGGACTACACTGAAAGAGAGGGTACAGAGACGCAAGGAGGAATGAGAAGCAATGAAAATGAGCAGGACCCAGACACAGGAGGAAGGGCAAACACACCCCACAGAATCTCCCACCAAAAGACCCCACCCGCGACATTCCCAACGCAACTGAGCAACCTATACTACAACCCACGCACTGTTCCCTCTGCCACCAACCCCCATATCACAAACCTCACCCCAACAGCTGTCCCTTATGGGCATTCTGACCCCACCCCCACCAACACATACCCCACCTACACCACAGCCCCATATAGGCCCCCACCAAGGCTCTCGCTCCCCCAACCCCAATATACTTGCATGACCACAATGATAGAAAAGAAACTAAAGGTTTGGTACACAAACGCGGATGGAATAACGAATAAACATGAGGAGTGGAATGAAAGAATCAGTGAAAAATCCCCAGACATCATAGCAGTCACAGAAACAAAACTCGCTGAGACAATAACAGACACAATCTTCCCAACAGGATATCAGATCCTGAGGAAAGATAGAAGGAGTAGAGGGGGAGGAGGGGTTGCACTGCTCATAAAACACCAATGGGGATTTGAGGAAATGGAAGGCATGGACATGATTGGAGAAAGAGACTACATTGTAGGTACAATTCAGTCCGGAGAACATAAAGTAGTCATTGGAGTGATGTATAACCCACCACAGAACTGCAGGAGGCCAAGAGAGGAGTACGAAGAAAACAACAGGGTGATGGTGGACACACTGGCTGAGGTGGCAAGAAGAGCTCACTCGAGCAGAGCAAAGTTACTGGTAATGGGCGATTTCAACCACAGGGAGATCGACTGGGAAAACTTGGAGCCACATGGGGGTCCCGAAACATGGAGAGCCAAGATGATGGATGTGGTACTTGAAAACCTCATGCATCAACATGTCAGGGACACAACAAGAGAGAGAGGGGAGGATGAGCCAGCAAGACTGGATCTTGTGTTCACCCTGAGCAGTTCAGACATCGAGGACATCACTTACGAGAGGCCCCTTGGAGCTAGCGATCATGTGGTTCTGAGTTTTGACTATATAGTAGAGTTACAAGTGGAGAAGGTAACAGGAACTGAAGGGGACAGGCCAAACTATAAAAGGGGGGACTACACAGGTATGAGAAACTTCCTGCAGGAGGTTCAGTGGGACAGAGAAATGGTAGGAAAATCAGTAAACGAGATGATGGAATATGTGGCAACAAAGTGCAAGGAGGCAGAGGAAAGTTTTGTTCCCAAGGGAAACAGAAATAATAGGAAGACCAAAACGAGTCCTTGGTTTACCCGAAGGTGTAGGGAGGCAAAAACTAAGTGCAACAGAGAATGGAAAAGGTACAGGAGGCATAGGACCCAGGAAAACAAGGAGATTAGTAGAAGAGCCAGAAACGAGTATGCGCAGATAAGGAGGGAGGCCCAGCGACAGTATGAAAACGACATAGCATCGAAAGTCAAATCTGACCCGAAACTGCTGTATAGCCACATTAGGAGG